>NC_138371.1:123527569-123578842 GCF_054177405.1 Leptonychotes weddellii | reverse complement strand
TGAGTTTAATAAGTTCTTTATAGTTTTTGGATACTAGCCCTTTATCTGATATGTCAT
This sequence comes from Leptonychotes weddellii, assembly GCF_054177405.1. Taxonomy (NCBI): domain Eukaryota; kingdom Metazoa; phylum Chordata; class Mammalia; order Carnivora; family Phocidae; genus Leptonychotes; species Leptonychotes weddellii. The sequence goes on along the minus strand of NC_138371.1, from coordinate 123,578,785 downwards.
TTGCAAATATCTTCTCGCATTCTGTCAGTTGTCTTTTGGTTTTGTTGACTGTTTCTTTTGCTATGCAAAAGCTTTTTATCTTGATGAAGTCCCAATAGTTCATCTTTGCCCTTGCTTCCCTTGCCTTTGGCAATGTTTCTAGGAAGAAGTTACTGTGGCTAAGGTCGAAGAGGTTGCTGCCTGTGTTCTCCTTTAGGATTCTGATGGACTCCTGTCTCACATTTAGATCTTTTAACCATTTTGAGTCTATTTTTGTGTGTGGTGTAAGGAAATGGTCCAGTTTCATTCTTCTGCATGTGGCTGTCCAATTTTCCCAACACCATTTGTTGAACTGGCACAAAAACAGACACATAGATCAATGGAACAGAATAGAGAGCCCAGAAATGGACCCTCAACTCTATGGCCAACTAATCTTTGACAAAGCAGGAAAGAATGTCCAATGGATGAGCCTCTTTTTATGTATCTGTTGGCCATCTGTATGTCGCTTTTGAAGAAATATCTGTTCATGTCTTCTGCCCATTTTTTAACTGGATAATTTGTTTTGGGGTATTGAGTTTTATAAGTTCTTTATATATTTTAGACACTAACCCTTCACTGGCTTTGTCATTTTGCAAATATCCTCTCCCATTCAGTGGGTTGTCTTTTAGTTTTGTTGGTTGTTTCCTATGCTGTGCAGAACTTTTTATTTGGATGCAGTCCCAATAGTTCATTTTTGCTTTTGTTTTCTTTGCCTCAGGAGACCTATCTAGAAAAGATTATAACAACCAATGTCAGAGAAATTACTGCCTATTTTCTCTTCTATGAGTTTTATGATTTCAGGTCTCCCATTTAGGTCTTTAATCCATATTGACTTTATTTCTGTGTAGGTTATAAAACAGTGGTCCAGTTTTATTCTTTTGCATTTAGCTGTCCAGTTTTCCCAGCACCATTTGTTGAAGAGACTTTCTTTTTCCCATTGCATGTTCTTGCCTCCTTTGTTGAAGATTGGCCATATAATTGTGACCATATAATTGTCTATGCCCCCATGTTCATAATGGCATTATTTACATAGCCAAGACGTGGAAACAACCTGAGTCCATCAACTGATGAATGGATAAAGTTTTGATGTCATAAGTATATATAGCATTATGATAAGTGAAATAAATCAGAGGAATACTGTATGATTGCTTTTATATGTAGAATCTAAAAACAAATAGAAACCCCAAAACAAAACAAACTCATAGAAAAAGAGATCAGACATGTGCTTACCAGAGATGAAGAGTGAGGGAGGGGGAATTTGAGGAGGGTGATAAAAGGTACAAATTTCCAGTTATAAGATAAGTAAGTATTAGGGATATGATATACAACATAATAGCTATCACTGCTGTATGATTTTTAGGAAAGTTGTTAAGAGTAGATTCTAAGACTTCTCATCACAAGGAGAAATTTTTCTTCTTTATATTGTATCTATATGAGAATATATATGTTAGCTGAATTTGTTACAATGATTTCATAACATACAAATCTAATTATCATTAAACTTACAAGGTGATGTATGTCAATTATTTCTCAATAAAACTAGAAAAAATTTTAAAGGTTCAAAAAAGGTTATATACTGTATCCTTCAATTATATGGCACTCTTAAAAAAGGCTAAACTAGGGACTGAGAACTCATCAGTGGTCTTCAGAAATTGGGGCAGGATGAAAGAATTTTGGGGAATAATGAAACTGTTCTGTATCATGATTGTATTATGGCTACCGAATTCTATGCAGTTGAGTCACAAACCATAGAACTATACACCACAAAGTGGAATTTTATTGTATATAAATTTTGAAATTTGAAACACTAAAAAAATAATATAAAAAGTATTTTTTATGGAGTAGGAAAAAATGGCACTGGGCATCATTCCCTCCTGAAAAATAAATGAAGGAAAGCTAATTGTAAAAATTTAAGGTGAATATTAAGAAATGTAAATCCTAATCTTTGAGTTAATGTGATCCAGGGTGACCTTAAATAAATGACTTCCATTGTCAAAAATAAATAAATGGTGAAATTTAAGAAGTTTTTCAAACAAAATCTCAGTGAATTCACTGCTCCCAGACCTACCCTATAAAGAATTTGACTTCTTTAGGCTGAAGGTTAATGAGCCCGGGTGGAAGTACAAAACTGGAGGAAGAACTGAAGAGCCCTGGAAAGAGTAAATATATAGGAAAATACAAAAGAATAATGGCTATTTAAAGCAAAAATAACAGCAATGTAGTATGGAGCTTATAACATGTAAAAATGGAAGTCATAGCACAAAGTGTTGAAGGACTACATGGAATTAAACTGTTTAAGGTTTTTGGAATGTTTGGGAAGAAGTAAAGGAACTTGTGGTAGACTAAAGTAATGGATTTATAATCACAACAGAAAAAGATAAAAGATCTAATGAGAAAGTTAAGTGATAAAATGGAGTAAAATAAAATTTCATGATTATCTGCATAGACAATAAACATCTGAAATGGTGCTCAGTATCATCATTCCTCAGGGAGATTATCAAATCCAAAAAGAGTTAGTAGTATATACTTACCTGTTAGAATCACCTATAGTTATGAAATAAACCACCCCAAAACGTAGTGACCTGAACAATAACAATAATATTTTTCCCAATTCTTCATCTGGACTAGACTCCATTGGGCAATTCTGCTCCATGTTGCTTTTACTGGAATTGGAACTTCCAGTGTGGCGTCTTCACTCACAGGTCTGGCACTTCAGTGGAGATGGCTGAAAGAGCCAGAACCCAGCTGAGCAGTCCATGCTAATGTTCCCACCTCCCTTCTACCTCTCCGTGTAGTCTCTCTAGCAGCCTAGCCAGACATCTTTATATGTGGATCAGGTCTCTCAGAGTGAGTGTCCCAAAAGAACAGGCCCCAGTGTGCAAGTGTTTATCAAACTTTAGCTTATGTCATACTTGCTAATATCCCATTGGCGGAAGTGAATCACATGACCAGGTCATGCTACATTTGTATGAAGTTTAAGGACAAGCATAATTAATCCATGTTTATAGAAGTCAGGATAGAGGTCACTTCTGGGTTGCATATTGAATGGAAGAAGGCAAGAAGGAACTTCCTGCAGTGTGACAACTTCCTATATCCTCAGTTAGATAGTGGTTACATGGGCATAGATACATGTAACTTTTCATTAGCTGCAAATTTAAGATTAGTGTAGTTTGTGCACATTACTATTTGAATGTATACCTCAATAAAAATTTAAAGATTAAAAAAAAACAATCATTTCTACTACTCACTGGCTGTGTGATCTTAGCAATTTTTTAGAAGTTTGAACTTACCTTTCTCACATAAAAAGGGAAGATAAAAGGATCTGCCATGGTGGTTGTGATGTTAAATCAAATGGTATTTATGAAGTGCCTGACAGACAGTAGACATTCAGATAATATTGGGTCACCTCTCGGCACATCTGAGCCTTTCCCAAGGGAAGACTTTCTGTTTTCAGAATTTAACTTCAGCTAACTTTCCACGCTTGAGTCATGCATTAGCTTGTGACAAGTTATTTTCTTGAACAACTTTTCCTCTCGGCAATCACCACCTGTGATGAAAACACAGAACAGGAAGCTACATCCCAGCAGCTAAGAATAATAGCAAGCAATCTTTTGAACTATTTGGCTTGAGGAAAGGATAAAAAGTTATTGAGTCATGAGAATGGTTCACCACATCACGATGTATTTCCCACTGTTTTCTCAGGAGTCCTGTGAGATATTCCCAGGAAACTTGCTGAATGGTAGGCAATTGATGTGAGCTCTTGCAACCGTTCTCTTGCTGAAAGTAATATAGTGGTCTCATTTTGGCAATGTAAGATTGCATAATGTCTCATTTTCTTCTCATATGTCACTAATGGCTCAGCATAGCTCTCAGAATGTCTGCCTGAAAGGAACTCTTGCAATTCTAAGTATTGAGCAGCACATCTTTTTTTTTTCCCCCCTGTACATTTTAATCAACAAAAAGCACACTCGTAAATACAGTGTGTCACATCTTAATGCTTGCAGGTCCTGAAATTTGCGATCTCACTTCATTCACTTCCTTTTATGCCTTTATGGAAAGAAATGTTCAGGTTCCTCTTCAGTTGAATTCCTAAGCTTCCAGAAGGTCTACAAACCTAAGTAGGAATTCTTGTGACTTTTGGATGCAACTTGGCAGGGGACGGGCAGGAATGCAGCATGTCCCTGCCATCCAGTTCAGTATAATATTCTATTTGATTCTTCCTTTGTCTCTTTATGTAATTTCTGGGAAAAGTTCACATTATAAGCAAATATATAGAAACATGTTCTTTAACTATAGAGCTCTTCTGAGTAAAATGTTTTGGAAATCAGAATTCAGAAAAGATTTGTAGTTAAGGAATATGTTCCCATATGTTGTTTACAATGAGGACAATTCTAGTTCCCATGAAATAATGTGGACTTAGAATTAAAAACTTGGGTTTGACTTTACCTCCACTCCATAACACTGTGCAAGTGTGGACAAGTTACCTAAATTCTCTGCATCTGAAAATGTGGAGTATTAATACCTGCCCCTCAAAATTGCTGTAAAGTATTTATAAAATCATGCAGTTCATGAAAGAAGCACCGTTAAACTAGTTTTCTTAGTAAATGCTTCATTAATGGTAGATTTATGCGGTGCATTTTCACTCAAAAGGTTCCTCAAAGCACAGGGGGTCCACCCTGAAAGCAGATAAGGACAGGGGTTGAAATGATAATACCTTAACCTCATCCACACAAACCAGTCCAGACATGTCTTCAGCTCATGCTAACATTTCCACCTCCCTTCTGTGTTTTGGGCTTGATCCAGTGCTCTCCCCCTGGGAAGGGTTCTTCACAACAAATGCATGATAAGCCTTTCAATGTTAAACAATTGTTGAATAACAACTGTTATGTTAAATAACAAAACCATTAATTGCCTCAAGGAATTAGCTGATCCTTGCTTGTTTCTGAGAAAATCAATACTTTCTTGCCAGGTTTCTGAAGTGAGGGAACTTAGCTTTCCAGAGCATTGAAGATTTTAAGGGCTGTTTTGTTTTGTTTTGTTTTTCTTTTTTATTCTTCTGCCTTTGTATCCCTATGTCTCAAAAAGAAATTCTGCAGATTAGAGATATCAGCCCAGAGCAAGAATGGCTTGTACATTATGTTGAAATAAATTTCTAATTTATTTTATACAAAGACTTAGCTACAAGTTTTTTAATAGTTTGAATTCCTTTTGTAGCACTTAATCTACTGATTTGATGCTGGAAATGATATAAAAACTTAACTTTTTTGAAACTTGTTTGAATTGAAAGCATACTGGAGCATTTATAGACTCTGTCAACTTGCTTTTTTAGAATGTCCACGAGTAGAATGATTTCACAGTCAACACAATTGCTTAGCTCTCTCCCTGGGGCAGGGTGGGGAGTGTGGAGGGGGTTGTGAGCCAAGTGGGTAGTTGAGAACATAGAAGTAGACTTTGTGGTGTGATTTCAGGGAGTGAGAATCACTAAGGCATCCCCTCCATAACCTTCATGATGCCTGACATTCTATAATTAAAACCCAATTCATTTACTTAAGACCTTGTTTCTTGATGAATAAATAAATCCCCCCTACCCCACCCATGGACACCTCAGTTCCATCCCGGAGCCCTGGCAAGCAAGGGCTCCCTCACAGGTGAATACTGAGTGTCATGGAGTGCATTCCAGGGTGCAGCTCCCTGTACCACTTGGAACCCACAGTCAGCATTTCTCTGGAAGAAGGAATAATCTACATTCTCTCAGCCTCGCTCCTGAGCATCTTAGGTTTTGGGGTTTTTTCGTTTTGTTTTGTTCTGTTTTTGCTGTCTACACAGACTCACTTTATTTTTTCCTTTTTTTAAAATTTAAATTCAATTAATTAACATATAATCTATTATTAGTTTCAGAGGTAGAGTTCAGTGATTCATCAGTTGTGTATAACACCCAGTGCTCATTGTGTCATGTGCCCTCCTTAATGCCCATCACCCTGTTACCCCATCCTTCCATCCCCCTCCCCTCCAGCAACCCTCAGTTTGTTTTCTATGGTTAAGAGTTTCTTATGATTTGTCTTCCTCTTTGATTATGTCTTGTTTTGTTTTTCCCTCCTTTCCTCCATGTTCCTCTGTTTTGTTTCTTCAAGTCCACATATGAGTGAGATCATATATAGTTGTCTTTCTCTGGATGACTTATTTCGCTTAGCATAATACCCTCTAGTTCCATCCATGTCTTTGCAAATGGCAAGATTTCATATTTTGGTGGCTGAGTAGTATTCCATTGTATGTATGTGTGTGTGTGTATACGTACGTACACACACACACACACACACACACACACACCATCTTTATCCATTCCTCTGTCGATGGACATCTGGGCCCTTTCCATAGTTAGGCTATTGTGGACATTGCTGCTATAAACATCGGGGTGCACGTGCCCCTTCGGATCACTATATTTGTACACAGTACAATATACCTACTAGTGCAGTTGGTGGGTTGTATGGTAGCTCTATTTTTAACTTTTGAGGAACCTCCATGCTGTTTTCCAGAGTGGCTGCGTCAGCTTGCATTCCCACCAACAGTGTAAAAGCGTTCAGGAATTCTAAGCAGGAATTCCAAACACGATCCAGTAGCTCTCTCTCTAGGCCTGGAAGGAGTTGTCTTGTTATATACTGGCCATGTTCTTCCCTTTTGTGACTTGGTTAGGAGCATGAACCCATTTAAACCTGCTCTCCAAGCCTTTGTCCAAGGAGTGGCCCCATCTTCAGTTACTCTTTTCCCCCCTGTTATAAAACTACCTTCATAAAGAAGGGGACTTGCTGGCATAGCACATATAGTGGACTCTGCACAGTCCAAGTGTCAGCAAAACCTCTGACTCTCCTAAGTCAGATTCTCATTACTCCTGAGTGTTGACAAGGAAGCAAACTATTCCATCCATGGTCCTGCCTGTTTTCTTTAGTGGTCTCTCTACTTCCCTGAGGTTTGAATTACCTGTGGTAGTTTCCCTGGGGTTCTCCACTGAACTCCTGTTTCCTCTTGTTTTGCCCTTTCTCCTACACAGCAGGTTCTCCTCTGATCAGTACAGCTCGCTCTTCTCCAGCAAACTGCAGTATTAAGGGTGCAATTACCACCTTTAATGTAAACGAAGATCTGAAAGCAGATTTGCCATTATCTAATTGTTACCCTATTATGACTAAGGGCTGACCTAGCCCAGGGCTACAGTTCCAGGGGCTGGAACTGCAGTGGGAATTGTAACCTGAGGCAAAGGCTGAAGAGTGGACTTGTTAAATAAAAACAAACAAACAAACAGAAACAAAAAACAACGGGATTCTAGAAGTGGGATCCTGAGGGTCTGGAGAAGTGCTGGCCAGTAGAACTTTCTAAGATGATGGAAATGTTCTATAAGGTTCTGTATTGTCCACTACTGTAGTCACCAGCCACATGTGGCTCCTGAGCCCTTGTGATGTGACTAGTGTAACTGAAGAACTGCATTTGTAATTTATTTATGTTTAATTTTAATTTAAGTAGCCACATGTGGGTAGTGGTACCAATTGTAAAGCTTATCTCTAGAGGAAGGTATAATAACTTCCAAAGAGGTCAGAGGGAGGACTGAAGCCAGATACAGATTCTGGAGTGGGGAGCCAAGAGCAGATGATACTCAAAGACAAAGGGGGCAGGAGTAAAGACAAAAAGGGGCATGGGAGGGGATCATTACAAGTATTTTTCTACAAAACTGGCCTTTTTACTTTTGTGCCCCAACATTTCCTCCTCAAGAGATCAGTCAGCTTTCTCTGAAAAATCATCTAAAGTTCACATACCATGATGATCAACATTTTAGCTTTCACTTTTGCAAATCAACTATTTAGCTTTGATTTCAATTACTATTATTTGTTCATAGTTCACAAGTGTTTCTCTTTAATATTGAATGTTTCCAAAGGAATCTATAAGGGCCTATTATTGAAAAATGCTTCTCACCCTTATTTAGAGATTTTAGGGCACTCATTTTAGACAGATCACCTAGGAATAGATCTGATAAAATGAGCCCAGACATAGGATCAAATAGGATGTCAAACAAAAACAGGCCTGGAAGCCACAGCAGCTTATGCTTCCAAGATATAGAAGCTTCTAGGAGAGTAACAGCCTTTATCACTCTGTACGTTTAAATAAAACAGAATCTACTCTAAGATTAATAAGCAGAAAAGGAATTTATTATTTGTTCATTTAACAAGTATTTCACATGCCCAGCACTGTTCTCAGGGCTGGAGAGAGAGGAAGTACAAAACAGACGTATCCCCTGCCCTCAGGGAGGGAGACAACAGGTAATTAACAAATAGCAAATCTATAATGAATATATAAATAAAATATGTTAGGTATTGATACATTTAATAAGAATGAAGCAGGATTTTAAAAAAAAGTGCTAGGTTGTAGGGAGAGTATTGTATTTTATTTGGGGGTATTCAGAGAAAACATCGTGATAAGACAATATTTGATCACAGACTAGAGGGAAGTGAGGGCAGTAGCCATGTGCACATTGGAGGAAGACCCTTGGAGACCAAGGAAGCAGTAAGTAAGTGCAGAGACCTGAGATGAGAGCACTCATGTCCTATTCAAGGAATAGTGTGGAATGTTAGAAGAGAGAAGCTGGGGAAGGGGAGACCAGTTAGAAGCCCTATTACAGTGGCTCACTGCTGAGAGGACAGCAAGGGCATGGACCAGGACAGTAGGGGTGAGGAGTGGGGCAGACTGAAAGAGGCTATGGTGATGCTTGGATTCAGGGAAAGAGAAAGATGAGTTAAGGCTTTGTATTCGTGATTAATATACAGAAGGACTGGGGGTCATAATAGATAAATCACAGCATGAAAGAAAAGCACAAATTTAGGGAATATCAAGATAAATTAATAAATTAAGTTTTTTTGCCTAACTTGAGTTTGTGCTACTGGAAGGATTTGGGTAGAGGTATTCAGTACATAGGGAAAATGTGTACCTGAAATCAAGGAGAGAAGTGGTGCTAAAGATACTGATGTGAGAGTATTGGTAGCTGATACCATGGATATGGATGGGTTGACTTAAGGAAAATGTATAGTGGGATTAAGAAAAGGCAGCAAGGACAGAAATCTAGAGCACACAGCATTTTGAGAGGGTCAGACAGACAACAGTTTTGTGACTGGGTAGGGAAGCGACCCAGTTTGTGTAGATCTTCTTTGCTCCCAATTATTCATTTCCTCCTCACCCTTATCACGCCCCCCACCAACTGACTACAGTGGGTAAAGTATGCTCCTTTGCTTAAGCCAATGGATTGTTAGCAGGCATACCAAATACCACATCTGAGCAAAGCTTTAATTAATTGTGCATGGAATGGCTGTTTCTTTTGTTTCTGTCCTCCACTATGAGAACAACTCAGACCAGATGGTAGCTAATCATCATGTGTCCTACTCTGCAACCCTTATGTACTGTGAACAAGAAATAAATATGTTTTATAAGCCATTGATTTTGGCAGTTGGCTGTTGGTGCAGCCAAAGCTGACCAAAACTGTGAAATTAAGTGAGTTGTTGTGGGAAGAGAGATAGTAAGATAGCATGAAAAAAGGTGGGGGGTGTCCCATAACAGATGTCACAGAGCATGGGAATTGGAAGAAGGTATTGTATATGGTATGGTCCAAATGAGTACTATAAGGTGCTTGACATGTATCCAGGATCAGGGCTTACCTTGGCTAGATAATGAAGTTTATTTCAAACACACCCCCTCTTGGTTATCCAGTCCCTCCCTGTTATTTTCTTGTCCTTCTGTCTCCTAGTAGCCCTCAGAAACAGAATGTTTTTCTTTACATAGCTGTCCTTTGTATTAGGGTCTTCTGGGGGTCCAAGAGACTTTGAGCCTAAAGGATGTTCAGATTCTGTGAAAGACAGTGGGTGGATACTGATGCCTACCCAGAAAGACGTTCTGCTCTTGGTAGAAGTTCTTATTACTTATTATTCCTTATTCTTTCGGGTTAATGGGGTCTTTTTTTTCATATCTAAGATAGTACAAAATCTGAAGGGTCAACTAAGCTGTACACATTTTGTCTAACCACTTCTAATGAAATGAGTGCTCAAATTCTTTAATCGGGGCATGCTAACATGGTCAGTGCCTTGTAACTATCTGCAGAGGACAGTGATTGTAAACTTAAGCTTTGGGGTTATATTTGGGCTCAGCAAATATCTAGATTTGTGAATGTGGATGTGTTATTTGACTCTCTGTACTTTACTTTTTTTTTAAATGGTGAAAAAGAATAATATCTTTTGCATAGTGCTTGATAGTGGTTAAATCAGAAATTGCTTACAAAGCATTTAGCACAGTGGTTGGTATGTGGTTAGCTCTCAATAAATGTTAGCTGTTATTATATTGATAATGCTGTTATTATTACTGCTCTGTTTCTTAAATTTACTTCTTCATATATGTAGTAGAAGTCCTGATTTATCTCTAAACTGGGATTTAACTGTGTTTGGATAGGAACTAGCAGGGCTGCTGCTCCCAGGGGTTAATTTGAATGAGGATTTTTAGGTGAAAGGAGAATGAGAGTATATTCCTGATGACAAATATGTAAAGGAAGATCTATTGGCATCTTCTTCCTGAGAGTGGTTCTTCATCATGGCCCTGCCTGGCCAAGCCCAGCTGAGTCAATTCCAAGAACTGAGGACTGACATCTATAGAGAAGTAGCTATACTCTAAATCAACGTAGCTTCTCATGAGGCATTGTTCTTACAGGGGATTCTTCTGGATATGAGAGTGCAGCAACGGTGTTCACTCAAGAATCTGCCCCCTGTAGTAGGAGAGTCTTTCTTCACTCTTCTATCTGGAACAGCAGCTCCAACCTAGAGAACGTTCTGCTAGTGATTCCACATTGACACCTCAAGGCACTCAGGCAGCTTGTAAAGACAGAATCCTTGCCAGGAATGCCAGCCTCCTCGGTGAGACTGTGACTGCAGAGGTAAGTCTTGCTTCATGTGGGTTCTCAGGCAATGAACACCAGTGATGAGGGGAATCAAGTAGAAGGGCATGAAAAGACTACTTGATAATTCCCACAAGAGTCCTCGGAGATAAATATGGGTAAGTCTTCTGAATTAACCACATTTTACTTCCTATCTGCTATAGCCTAAAACCATTTAGGACTCAGGCTTGGAGCCATGTAGTTGAAAAGAGGGCTGATCTTAAAAACACAACTGTATTCCCTCTTGGTAGATTGGTTGAGTTCCCATTATCTCAAAATTTCCTTTACCTCATACGGTGTATGTGTGAAATTCCATGTAATGGATACATCTCTTTATTTCTGGGGTTAAAAATATATGTTTCCTAGGGGGAAAACCCATAAATTTTATTAGAAGTAGTTTTGAGTATGTGACAGTGATAAAAGATTTTTAAAAGGTGGCAAGTACGAGGAGTATGAATATACATATTTGGTTTATGAAGTAGGTTGGAGAGTGGCTGATAGTGGGCATGGGAAGATGGGAAAGTCACAGAACAAAAGTTGAAGACAAATTCTGTGAACTTCACAGCTCTGTTCAGACTCTGCATTAACTCTCAGTTTAATGGAGTAGGAATATTCATTACAGTGCATAATCACTGGAGACTTTTTTATTCAAATGTTAGGCATGCCTAAAGATTGTGTGTGTGTGTGTGTGTGTGTGTTAAGTAATACAAGTAGTTGCTGTAACAAGTAAACCTTAAAGTTAAAATTGTTCAGTATAAAGAGTGGAAGGTAGGGATGCTGGGCTAGATTAGCTTGTGAATTGGAAGGTCACTCTTTGTGGTGGATATGGAGATGAATCATCCAGAACCAGCAAAGAAGGATGTATTGCTCCAGCTGTTGGATGTGCTTTCAGATGTTATCATCTTTATGGACAGCCTCAGCTTGAGAGAGCTGCCTGACCCAGGGCCACTTTCTGGAGTAGCCCACATCCAGAAAATGACTGAAGTAGATACACTAGTCATTTCAGCTCAACATGAGCTGACTTTCTTGGGCTGTTTAACTCCTGAGGTCCCACAGGGTTAGCTATGGCTGTCATCAGGCCTGCTTCATAGCTCGACTCCTCCCCCTACCAACTCCTGCTGTCCCCCTCCCTTCCACAGGTATTGGTCCCTAGTCCCAACCTAATATACATGTAGCTCAGAGTCTGCTTGTTATGGATTCCCCCCTGGGAAACTCTGAGAACTGGCTTGCAGCCTGCAGAGAAGGCAAAGGAGGTCACCCACAAAAGGTTTGATTTGAAAGGGGCATGCACATGTCCCTTCCACTCACAACATGAGCTAAACTCAGTCACCTAGTCAAGTCCTTCAGCTGCTCATTCTATGAAGAATTAGAGATACCCAGAGATGTTGGATGTCTTACCCAAGATGATATAACTCATTCTGCAATTCAGATCATTGGATTCCCTGTCCTTCTGAGGAAATAGAATGGTTTTATTTTTCCCTTTAGATGAGAACTATGTCACTGTCCATCTCTTTTGTCTTTGTTTCAGAAAGTTCAGAAACAACTTCAGAAATAAATTATAGCAAGTGTGTAATCCCTTACAGAATACATTTCTTTCTTTTGTTTTCCACGATGTCATGACCTGCTCTTCTAATTTATCTTTGCCCTGAACTGTTTTTTCCCTTTTTCATTTATATTTTATCATGTTATTGTGTTTCTGTTGCAAATCCCCTCAAATTCTTTTTTTAGAATGAGTCAGAGTGTATGTAAATAAGTGAATAAATAAATACATAGAAGCATAATTCAGTGTTCTTTATACCAGAGCATCCTATTACAAACCCTTCCATTACAGTTGGGCATCATTATAGGAACATTTCCATCTCATTATAAAATGAATTGACTAAACATACAGAAGGTCTGCTTTGAATAAACATTATGTGTGAGGCACCTGTTAAATAGCTACTGCCTATTAGAACTTCTCATTTCCAGACAGGAAATGGCAATACAATTTATGATTTATGATTCATTTGTAAACTTAAAGAGTGAGTACCTGTCTGACAGATAAAGTTTAATCATGCTCTAAGGAACTTTCTTTTTTTGGCTTCTACTCCTGTCATGTGTTATAATCCTCCATTTTGTGGTTGACAATATTGGGTTTGGATAGGTCATTGCTCATAGTTCCATAGCTAGGGAATGGCAACATTGTCCTCCTGGGCTATTTTTTTCACTAAACTCTCTGTCTAATTTAGGAAAAAGCCTCAATATAGCATTTCAGTGCCATTGTAAAGAGGATGTGGTAGCCAGTGTCTATGCATTCCCATTCTAACTCCCTTTGATGTATTATCCATCATGCAGGTTTTTCTCTTGAATTACGAGCTCTGAATAATTGTTTGAAACAATTATGACTCTGGCTCCTTCTCTATTCTCTTCCCATAGTCCTGTGAACCTTCTTCCCTCAAAATTCTGTCCCTCTTCGCCCTCTCTAGTGATACCCTCAAGGCCACACCCTGTGATCTTCTTCATGGCTCACGCTCAAGGCAGGCAGTGGGTCTTGTCAAATTCAGCTCTCTAAATTAAAGTTTGGTGTGTGTGTATGTGTCTGTGTGTGTGTGTGTGTGTGCTGCCAAGTGATAAGAGCCCCAAAAGTGTCCCAGGAGGCCCTAAAAAAGGTGCAGGGCCTTCTGCAGCTAAACCCAAGCTTGAGGCTCAGAGATCCCATCCAAGGTGAACTGTTCCCTGAAAAGCCTTTGGTTTATAATGTTTCCTTCTCTTTCAGGGGCAGCATGTATTTCCCTGGAATTTGGTTATTAGGCATTTTAGTTGGTGCCTTTTTTTTTTTTTTTAAGTCATTACACTTAAAACCATGTGTCTGGGAGACCACAAATTCCAGCTGGGCTCTGGAAGAGGTGACACGTTGACCTATATTATAGAGTTCAGCCCTGGCCTCCACTGAGAAGTCATTTCTGTGCGGTGATTTATAGCTTTCTAAAAGTTACGTGCATGATGTATCAGACCTACCTGCCTCTCAAAGACAGCTCACTTCTTCCTAGTGAGGCACATAGTCTTATCAACATGATAGCTATGGTTGTGGTTCCCTAAGTAATTTATTCCCATTGAAAAAAATATTGTTCCTTCATTCATTCCCTTATCACTCACGTATTCATTCAGTAAACATTATTTGAGGATCTACTAAGAGCCAAGTGATAGAACGTAACCTCCATGATGTCGGGAGCCTGGCCACTTAGTTTATGGTTATCTCCCCAGTGCTTAATCCAGTGGCTGTCACTGAATAATTTTTTGTAAATTTAATATAGTACTGGTTGTGGCAGAGACTACTAGTTGCCTACTCCAGCATCCCCACTTTCCTTCCTCCTTAGCTAACAGAACTCTGATTTTGAGTTAAGCACACTGTCACTTAACTTTTTTCGCAGCTCATTCTGGCCATGTTGTTTTGTTCAGGCCTGTGGCATTCAGAGTACCCGCTGTGTGATATTAAAGGGAACTGCTCAAAGGGGGTTGGTTCAGCTAGGAAGAGTTCAATTTATCCATCCCTTTATCTCCTCTTCTAGCTTGCAACATAGGTTTTTCCCACAGCTATGACTGAGGAGTAATTTACATGGAGGAAGGTGTGCACATCTTAATCATGTAGGTTAATGGAATTTTACATGTATATACATTTATGAAACCCTTACCCAGATTAAAATATAAAATATTCCCAGGACCCTGGAAAGCTCCCTTATGACTGTCCTAGTCAATAAACTTCCCGGAGGTAACCACTATCACCATAGATTAGTTTTGCCTAATTTTGAATTTCATGTAAGTGGAATCACATAGTCAACAGACAGGGTCCCATCAGAAGATGGAAACCACATGGTAATTGTAACAGAAAATTTAATTTAATGAATTATTAATGATTAAAAGGTAGTTAACCACTAAAATTGGTAAAAGGATTCTCATAACAATATAAAATACAAAATACTAGTACAAAAATAGCAAATACAGATGGCAGCTACTACTTCTGGGCCTTAGAATGATCAGGGAAGATGATAGGAATTTAAAGAAGGCTTCACCCTCACCCCGAGTTTTAGACCTGGTTGGAGAGGCTCTCGCAGGAACAGCCAGCCTGCTGGTGGCTAGGAACCTTGCTGGAAGTCATAGTCTACCTGCTAGTGGAGAACACAGGCCTATGTGAGTCTTCGAGGGATGTCAGGGTGAGTGCTACCAGATCACCCACATGCCAATCTGCCAGCTACCATGCATACCCAAATCTGTTCTGGAACTAGGAGGGGAAGCTCCTTCTTTCTCCTATGGATTTGCAGTGTTCCTGCAAAAACATTTATTGATAAGACCAATACTGAATGAACTGACAAAAGGGAATATTTACAGGGTCAAGACCCAGTATCACAAACCAGATTTGGAGCTGAGAGGCAATAAATTGACAACTGCCACATATAACATATGATCTTTTGTGTTTGTTTTCTTTCATTTGTAATTATATGCATACTGGATTTGATAGCTTAAGCTCTTGCAGCCATCCAAAACCATGATGCAGCCTTGGAAATGGAAGCCGTGCACTAGGATGGTGAGCAGAATGTTAAGAAGCCCGAGTCTCTGATGACAGCCATGAAGCTGCTATGCCAGCTGGGGACTTTTTTTTTTTTTTTTTAAGATTTTATTTATTTGAGAGAGAGAGAGAGCACACAAGTGGTGGGGAGGGACAGAGGAAGGGGAGAAGCAGACTCTCTGCTGTGCAGGCAGCCCTAGGACGCGAGGCTCCGTTA
This sequence comes from Leptonychotes weddellii, assembly GCF_054177405.1. Classification (NCBI taxonomy): domain Eukaryota; kingdom Metazoa; phylum Chordata; class Mammalia; order Carnivora; family Phocidae; genus Leptonychotes; species Leptonychotes weddellii. Next base: position 123,563,056 of record NC_138371.1, on the reverse strand, counting down.
CAGAACCCTGAGATCATGACCTGAGCTAAAGACAGACTTAACCGACTGAGCCACCCAGACGCCCCTGGCCCAGGACTTCTTAAACTTGGTTATTTTTTAATGTGAAAGAGAAATAATACTTTCCCTTATTTAAACCATGTGATATTTGTTCCCCTGTTATATGCACTGCCATTAAATGGTAACTAATACACCTGCTTCATACTGTTCACAATCACACTGAGACCATCATGTAAACAAAACCATTATCAGAATGAGAAAGATAAATGAAAGAACTAAAATGGGTCATTCTCTTTGTGCCAAGGCCCCACCAGACTAGATACTTGGGATCCTGGGGATATTCAGATCATTCTATCATTTCATTTTGTGTTCAAGTGTTCTATCAGCCATCACAGATAAATTTGGAGTCTAGATTTTGTGACTTTTAGTTTAGTGCTTTATTATTTAATATGCCAAATGTCAGCTCTGATCACCTTGCCTCTGAAGAACTAAAAAAGGTTTCCTAAATATCCAGTTTTGCCCTTCCCTTTCTCTCCTTGAAGTCTAAAACCTTTCCTAAAATTTCTGTCAGTTTAACAGTTGGTGATGGAGAAGAACGAGAGTGGTTGTGTAATGTGTTTAAGTTCTTAAAATTATCCCTGGTTATGAACTGCTTCTTCAGTCCTTGGGTCAATTTTCTGTATTATTAGTTCATGTATTAATTTTCAAACTGTGTCAGCTCAGCTATGAAACTCACAACACTTATCAATTTGTACAAAAATACCCAGTCACACAAGTCAGTATTTATGTGTAATAGTCTTTTTTGAAGCATAACCAAACAGTAGCTCAAGTAATCACTATTTTTTAAATTTTTTATTTTATCAAGTCTTTTGAAAATATATTTAGATGGTTCTAAAAAAATATCCAAGTGGGGAATGATAAATCTGTTGGGTTGCTAGTCTTTATTGGTTGGTAGAAGCTCTTAATAAGTTAAATGAGCCCTTTGTGATAAGGTTGCAAATCTTTTTTCTCAGTTTGTCTTTTTTCTTTTGGCTTTTCTTATAGTGATTTTGCAATGAATATTTCTAATTTTTATAGTCACTCTTTTCAATCTTTTATATTCTTTTAAAGCTTCAGGATATTGTCTTTTAATTAGAAATGTCTTTCATGCTCCACGGTTATAAATAATTCTCTCAAGGTTTGTTTTTTTTCCCCCCCTAGTAATTTTAGGGTTTCTTTCTTATATATACATTTAAATCATTGATTCATTTAGAATTTATTTTTGTATAAAGTGTTGTTGGTTCAAATCTAATTTCTATTTTTCTAGGTGGCTATACAATTATCCCAATACCATGTAATTCTTAATATTTTCCCCATTGATTTGAGATACCACTTCTATTATTTATTGAATTACATTCATTTGTTGTATTTGTTTGTATTTGTTTGTATTAGTGGATTCTGTTTTGTTCATCAGTGTCTATTCTTGAACCTGCTTCATGTTGCTATAACTAAGTTGCCCATGTTTTAATAACCAATAAAGCTAATTCTCTTCATTCCTCTTATTTTTCATAATGTTTCTGACTATTCTTGACCTGTTGATATTTTCACATGCTTTTATAATCACCTTATCTAGTGCAAGAACAAAATCCTGTGGGTATTTTTATTTGAATCATGTTAGAGCTACAGATTGACTTTGGAGAATTTAAACCCTTTTGATGTCAAGTCTTCGTAAACCACATACCGTGCTTTTCCATTTTTCGTGACTTCTGTTGAACTTCAGGAATGTTTTATAGTTTTGTTTCCATAGATCCTATATATTTCTTGCTTTTCAGTTGATTCTCTTGAGTATCGCAGAGTATTTCATATTATCTCTAACTGCATCCTCTTTAAATTACCCAGCCCCAAGTATCAGCAGCATTGATGTTGAAAACCCTTGCACTACACTATATTGCTTTCCATCCATACCAGCCTTCTTTTTGTTCTTCAAATATACCCAACTTCCCCCTTCTTAGGACCTTGGCACTTGCTGTTTCCTCCCCCAGAAATATTTTGTTATCTCCAGATTTTTACCTGGCTTTCTCCTTCTTGTCATTCAGGTAGCAGCTTAAATACCTCTTTAGAACGGCTTTCCTTGACCAACAGTTACTTTATAGAACTCATCGCTTCTGATAATTTAAAAATAGTTTGGATGGCAGTGACTTTTCTGTTGTGATTTACTAGTGAATCTCTAGTGCCTAGAAAAATTCAGGGTTCATTGAATTAATTTCTTAATAGCATTCTTTTCCTCAACCCCTCTATATTTTCCCCTGTTCTATCTCTGATACCACACTGCACTCCTGGCCATCAACCCCTAGGTTAAGGAAAATCTCCTAACAAATTAGAAAGCCCCTCTAGCTCAAACGAGAGGAAGAAATGAGGCCTGGTGCACAAGGTCATGCTGGAGTACCTCCACTCTTGCTAGGTAAAGTCCAAATGTTTGACATGTCACACTGTCTGCAACGGGGAAGGGAACCTGCCACAGCCTCTGTCCCAGAGTCAGCAAATTCGTTCATCTCTTCTAAACAACTACTTTGAAGAAAGATACAATTTATTGGCATATGTAGCTTGACTGTTCTGGGGCTAGTTCACAAGCTCAAAGGAAGAGCGGCAGGATCTAGAGCCCCAGGGTCTAGAACACAGGGCCTCACACCACCAGACTTTTCCTCTCTTCCATGCAGCTTCCTGTCAGCTTGGCCCTGCTCAGCTTCATTCTGCACAAAGGCTTTTCCAGGTCAGTGGAAAGATACAGTCTGACTGCCTCTCTGTTGAAGTAACTGCGGCTTAAACAGAGCCTCCTTTTCCAAAGGTCTTGTTAAAGGAAAAGACCCTTAATGGCCCCTCATAGATCTTGTGTCCACCACTACCACATTCCCAGGAATGAATGGGGAACTCTGATTGGCCAGGCTCTGCTCATGTTCCTTTGGTGACCAGAGTGCCTATTTCCAAAGCTGCTGGGGTTGCGTTGGGAGAAATGCATGGACAGGTAAAAAAAAAAAAAAAAAAAAAGTAGCTACCAAAGTCCCCCACAAGTACTTACTTTAAAAGTCACTGGAATTAGGGGCGCCTGGGTGGCTCAGTTGGTTGAGCGACTGCCTTCGGCTCAGGTCATGATCCTGGAGTCCCGGGATCGAGTCCCGCATCGGGCTCCCTGCTCAGCAGGGAGTCTGCTTCTCCCTCTGGCCCTCCTCCCTCTCATGCTCTCTGTCTCTCATTCTCTCTCTCTCTCAAATAAAAATAAAATCTTAAAAAAAAAAAAAGTCACTGGAATTGGAAAGTTTCCAATTTGTGTGTATATTATTTAAAAGATGATATATATAGGACCTGAAGTACATAAGAAAAGGCATTCAATTAGATAATAATTGTTGCAGTTTGTGTTTTGATATGCTTGTAGTTATTTTAGCACTTTGTTGTTGTTGTTCTTGATATTTGAGAATTTGACCTAGATTTCAGTATTGTTTATCTTTACTCAAATTTTGTTACTGTTATTACAGTTCAAAATCACACTTATTTTAGATTCATTGTATAATGATGGGTTTCTTTCTGTGCTCTCTATACTGTTCTGTTGATCTAAGTCTTTTTGTGCCAGTGTCATACTGTTTTAATTACTACAGCTTTGTAGTATATCTCAAAATCTGGAATTGTGATACCTCCAGCTTTTTCTTTCTCAAGACTGTTTTGGCTATTTGGGGTCCTTTGTGGTTCCATACAAATTTTAGTATTATATGTTCTAGTTCTGTGAAAAATGCCATTGGTATTTTGATAGGGATTCCATTGAATTTGTAGATTGCTTTGGGTAATATGGACATTTTAACAATATTAATTCTTCCAACCTATGCATGTATAAATTTGTCTAATCACTATGTTGTACACCTGAAACTTGTGTGTCAACTATGCTCAAAAACAAACAAACAAAAAATAAAACAAACCAATTGTTGAACCCATTCCTCTCCCAGAGGGATTAGTTTTTTAGTTTTGTATGGATGAAGTCTTATGACCTTATATCTCTCATCAGGGGCTATGAGACTGCCAGCCTGATGGTAACTTGTGGTGTGAGTTATGAAGAGGTGTGTTTATTGGTCTCAAAGCTCAAATCCCAACTTTGGAACCAAACCATAGAGGACAATTCACATGAAATTTCTAATATATAATTGAGAAAAGATGTGGCTGGATCTGGACTCCACAGGCTCTGGGTTCTCCTGAAGACTCCATCCATTATTCCCTATAAAACTTTGGGAAAGCACATAAACTTCTCAGACTCTCATCTAGCTTCATATCACAAATGAAGATTTTATTGTTGATTTTGCAGAATTGTGAGAATAATATATATGTAAATTCACTCTATAAGTTGCAAAACACTATATGCATATTTAAAATAATGCTGATCAGTTGCTTTAAATCTCTCAAGTAACCAAATGGGTGATGATAAATACCATGATCATAAACAAATAAAGTCCTAACAAAATGCAATACACTTAGAATCTGAACCATTCATTTTTTTTGAACCATTCATTTCCTAAAATAGCCAGAAACACTTTGCACATTCCCCATTTCATATATGTAGAACTTGTGCTCTCTGAAATTGTTTCTTTGAAGAAAAAAACAACTTTCCATATACATTTCAGAACACCACTGCAATGTCTGCAGTAGAGCGGGGTACCTAGAAGGCATTCCATAAATGCATATAGTATTGAGGTATAGGGTTGAATCATGGGGCAAATGAAAATGGGGTTGAGGAATTTGAGGAGGGGAAGCCAGGAAGTGGCATTGGAACTGGAGCCTTTGGTTCTTGAATTCATAAGTCTGAAAGGAAGTTTAAACACATCTAGAATTGGCTTTCCTCTCTGAGTCCTGCCAAATAACCCTTGCCTTCAGACTTCTGGCAGACATTAAATAAACATAGACAACTGGGTGAAGTGGGGAAATGAATGAGTTTTTCAGGGCTTTCTGGAGTGACCAAAGTGGGGAATGCAGAGGGGCTTCCTTCCCACCAAACCCTTAGAAACCTCACAGCTTTGATTTGCACAGGTTCATGTAGTTGAGCTTAAGCTTCACTGGCCCCATCAGTTAGGACAGCCTGAAAGAATCAGCTGCATCTGGGCTCCTCTAGGATGTATTAGTTTCCTCTTGCTGCTGTAACAAATGACCACAAATTTAGTGGCTTGAAACAACACAATTTTTTTTATCTTATATTTCTGGAAGTCAGAAAACTAAAATCAGTCTCTGTGGACTAAAATCAAGGTGTTGGTAGGGCTAGTTCCTTCTGGAAGCTCTAGGGCAGAATCCATGTCCTTGTTTTTTTCTAGCTCCTAGGGGCCCCCCACATTTCTTCCCACCCCACGTCTCCCTCTGCTACCATCATTATATCCCTTTCTGATTTTGAATCTCTTGCTCACTCTCAGACCCCTGTAATTACATTGTACCTACCCAGATGATCCTAGGTAATTTCTATCTCAAGATCTTTATTTTAGGGCACCTGAGGAGGCACAGTTGGTTAGGCATCTGCCTTCCACCCAGGTCAGGATCCTGGGATCGAGTCCCACCTTGGGCTCCCTGCTCAGTGGGGAGTCTGCTTCTCCCTCTCCCTCTGCCCCTCCCACTCTCGTGCTCTCTCTTTTATTCTCGCTCTCTCAAAATCTAAAAAAAGATCTTAATCACATCTTCAAAGTCCCTTTTGTCATGTAAAATAAGATTAATAGGTTCTAAGGATTAGGACTTGGACTTTGGGGTTCCAAAAAATGGCTCTTCCTGCAACAGTGGTCTAAGAACTCAAAAGAGAAGGAGCCAGGTGCTGTCTGAGATTTAATGTAATGCCCCACCTCTTATTTCTTGTGGTCCAATGACTGTCAGGCTTTTCTCCAAATCTTACTAATCTAATTAGCTGTTTGCCCTGAGGGGCAAGTACAGGTGATGGTACAGAGGATCTGTGAAATAGCTCTCTACTATTCCCTCCTAAGGAAAAAGGCATGTATCTCCTCAAGGAATACAGTGGTTGGAGATCATTCCCTAGGGAAATGAGGGAAGGAGTTGCTGAATCCCGTGATTGCCTTTTTTGTCATCTCTATAGAGCCAACTTCAAAAATGGTGGACATATATACACAAAATGAAGACCACGAACCACAGAGCACTTCCCACTTCATCTTCCTTTCTCCTTCCCATTAACCACCTTCAGCTTTCTCTCTATTCCAAATCTCAGGGAGAGAAATAGAACAAAGAAGGGAAAATGAGCAACAAAGATCAAAATAACAAGCAGAAAGGATAAGGAACATGGAAGAGAGTGAAAAGAAGAGTTGTCTAGGGGAGAAGTGGAGAAAGGAGAAGCTTTCAGCTCCCAGAGAGAGCAGTGCTGTCCAATAGAAATATGTTGCAAGCCACAGATGTGACCTCTGCGTGGTATTTTAAATTTTCTAGTAGATATGTTAAAAAAGTAAGAAACCCATTATACCAAGATATTATTTTAGTATGCAATTAATATAAACACTTGTTAATGAGCTACTTTACATTTATTTTTCCTGTGCTAAATGCTTGTAATTTGATGTGTATTTTATATTTGCAGCACATCTCAATTGGGTTAGCCACATCTCAAGTCCTCAAAGGCCACACATGACTAATGGCTGCTCTATTAGACAACATAGCTCTAGGAGATTCCACTGCTCTTTGATTCAGTTCTTGGAGAGGTAAATTAATTCCTCAGAAAAAGCAATGAGGATTGATGAATGAAGCTTTGACTAAGAGATTTAGATAGAAATTAGCATTCTAATTCTGATTTCCTCCATAGTCTATGGGCAAATCATTGCTCAGTCTCCTGTAAAGAAAGATAATTCTGATACTTGAGTTTTACATTTCCCACAGTGCGATGAGAATAGATTCTGAAAGGCATTTTGCACTTCCTGGAAACAGATGTTGCATTAGGTATACTTAGTAGGTGGATCTGTTTATTGTGTTGTCTTGCTAAATGCAATGTTATTGTTAATACCTCCTGTGAATTTCAGTACTTGATACTGGTTATGCCACTTGATGTTGACTAAAGATGTAAGAAAGGAGACTTAATGTGTTGGCTACGGAAATAGATTCTCATGGAAGTAAGGAATGGGAATAAGTAGCAAGACTTTATTTTCTCACACTACTATATTCACATTTGCTGTGTGGTGCCTCATTTTGTCTCGTCTTATTTGCCCTATTTATTTACCAGTCATGGCATGAGGTTTTAATTGTGGTGTAGCTGGTTGTCTCCATGTTAAAGATACATAAAGACAGTCAAGGGGCAGTCAGCCAGAAACTTCTCTTAGGTGATTCCCACTAAAGCAAACGAAGATGCCAAGTAATTGTCTGGTGAGTGAGATCAATGTAGACTGTGAAATCAGATTATTCATTCCTTGCTACACAATCTTCCCATTATGGGACCAAAATCACCAGTGAAAGTTGAAAATCTTCACTTCATGCTATTTCTATAGGTTCTGTATTGTCCTGACTCACTCTTTTAGGACCTAAAGACTTTCTTTTGTCTTTACCATGTCCCAGCTCCTTTTGGCATCAGAAGTAAAAGGATATTTCTCATGTTAGGAAATGCATCAGTCAGGGTTCTCCAGAAAAAGAGTCAATAGGATATATGTGCATATATATATATATTTAGATCACATCCACAAAATATCTTTACAGCTCTAATTAGACTAATGTCTGACCAAACAAATGGGTACCATATCCTAGCCAAATTGACAAATAAAATTAACAATCACAGGATGTAATCATTGAAAAAAAGTATCATGCTAACATGTTGAGACTGCTTGATAAACTGGTTGCATATCTTAGAAGTAGGAGGGAGAGAATGAGAGAGATGAAAAGTGCTGACTCCCCTAAACAAAATCATTCCAATAAACAAAATTGTTTATAGGTACATGTAGTTTGTATGTTTGCATATATGTGAAACAAAGGAAGAATGATATATTTTTCTTTTCTGTGGCTATTTCCTTCGGAAACATGGCAAATCTGTGCAGATCCATTAAGGGGCTGGGTATTTTTGGTCAGGTTTGCTCCACTGATTCACATTCAGGCATAGGATGGAGCAGGGAATGGGACTATCAGTCACTGAAAACCTAGCCAGGTGGTGTTGATGATGACTGGGAAAACAGTACCTGGGGAAAGAAAAGAATCTTCGCTTGGGATGTCTGGGTGGCTCAGTTGGTTAAGCGTCTAACTCTTGATTGCAGCTCAGGTCATGATCCTCAGGGTCATTAGATCGAGCCCTGCATTAGGCTCCATGTTTAGGCTGGAGTATGCTTGAGATTCTCTCCCTCTCTCTCTGCCCCTCCCCCTGCTTGTGTTCTCTCTCTCTCTCAAATAAATAAATACAATCTTTAAAAAAATAAAAAATCTTTGCTTGGATTCAGACCAAGTAGGTTTTTGGGTTTTTTTTCCAAGTAGGGTTTTAATTAAGAAAACAAAGAGAAGTAACAGTAATATAATCAGGCTTTTTACTGTAATACTGAGGGTATAAGACCTAATTTTAATATTAAATTTTAGAGTTACATGACCCAGGTGCATTTGTGAAAAAAACAATGTAATTGTGTGTGTGTGTGTGTGTTCATGAGTATATATGTGAAAAAAGGATTAACCTTTATATTAAGCTGGATGACTTCCCCAATCTGGGATTCCCTCTCGCCTTTTTTTCTTCCCCCATTTCTCCTTGAATTTGGGATTGGGGTGATTCTTATGGCCACTTTTGTGTGCACGTACTTTAATGACTTCCTGCTATGTGTTACCTGTCTCCGTCACTGTTATTGTCATTTATGTCCAAATGAGTTCTTCTAATTTTGTGTGAGTTTAATCTCTGGTTTGTTTATGGGCTTCAGTGGCTGTTTACAAAGGATAGCTCACAAAGCATCCCCTAACTACGTAGATCTGCAAAGCCAAATTTAGAGAATGAGATTAAATACCTTCCTTAAAATTATTTGCCCCATGAAAGATTGCCTACTTTACCTTTCCAATCCGGAGACCACCCCGGCAGGGAGGCTGTAATATGATTATCCTTTTTTTAAAGATTTTATTTATTTATTTGGCAGAGAGAGAGAGCACAGGGAGGGGGGAGCAGGAAAGGGAGAAGCAGGCCCCTGCTAAGCAGAGAGGCTGATGATGTGGGCTCCATCCTAGGACACTGGGATCACAACCTGAGGCAAAGGCAGATGCTTAACCACCTGAGCCCCCCAGGTTCCTCATCATCCTTTCTTGATGTATCCATACCAAAACAGTCTATTTCTCATTAATTCAAGAAATTATTCTGAAACTCCAATTATGGAGCTTTAAGTAAATAGCAATGATAGTATACAAAGCTAAGGTAAAGGAAACAATTAGAACTAAATCAGTCAATTAATATATCAAGAAATGTATTTCATATTTAAAAACAAGTCCTTAATGTCATATTGCCAGTTATATTATCTGATTCCCTTTTATTTTTATTTCATTAGGTAAGCCATGAAAAGCTGTCAGGTTTTCTATTTCTAAGGAAAAGCCCATTTTGGAATTAATTGCAAATATCTTTGAGTAACAATTAGCTGCCTACTCTTATTCTTGATTTTGAGGGAAACTTGGAGGCAAATGAGGGAGCCATGAAAAAAGACAAAAAAAAATCTGTAAGATAAAGAAATCAAAATCTTGCTTGAAATACGTATCTCACTATGCCAACATGTTTTATAATATAGATATAAATCATAAGAATGGTAAGAATTTAGAGGTGGATATCAACAACACATAGCATGAAAGAAGTGAAATTTAAACTGGAATATATAGATGATGCAGAGTGAGAAAGATTTTCATAGGTATGGAGGAGGAGGGCTAAGATTCAACAGAGACAGGGACCACATGTACAAGGGTCAAAAAGAGGAAACTAAGAGGATGAGTGTATGGTCAGAAGAAAGGATGCCTTGTCTAAAGTTGAAGCTTCCTGTTAATAGGAGTAACAAACAGATGGGGTGAAAGACAAAATGTAATGGACATTAAAGATAAGATTTTATTCCAGCTATTGCAGTGGGACAGTGCTCCTTAGTGAGGAACATTTCAGGAAGAAAGAAAAATACAGGGTTCTATAAAATAGAAGGGTCATTGAGAAGGGGTACAGGGGGGGTCTTATCTTGGAACATGCAAGGACAAGGTGGTCCTTTGCTGTTAGCCAGAACACAAAAAGGTGAGTGGTTTTCTTGACTGTCCCTATTTTCAGGGAGCACAAGGCTCAAAGTTGAGTATTGTTGATGCTAAAGAGCTATAGATAGGGAGATTCTCACGTGGCAGATGGAGAAAAATACAACTGAAAAGGAGGCTAACAGAGAACCCCAAAGTCTACATGATAAAGGTAGTATTGAAAAAGAAAAAAAATGCAGGCTATCCTGCATTTGGTCCTGACATGTAGGATAGTGGGAGTGGGCAGGTAGATCACATAGGAAGTAGTCATTAAATCCAGAGTGCATGGGGAGAACTGGGAGGCAGTAAAGTTTGATAGGATGAGTGCTGCATTAGATATAATTAAGGGAAAGGGTAGATGAAGTTGATACCTAGCTGCAAGGAGAGAAGGGGAGGGTAAGTTGGTAAAGCAGGTGTTTGGGAAAGGAGAAAAGAAAGTAACTTGTTTTTGGAAATAACCAAAAGCCTATGAAAAGAAGCAACTGAGCAAAAATACAGTTTGGTAAGATTTTCTCAATCTGCTTTGAGATTCTGATGCTATAAACGGTTTAGTAGGAAAATGATTGACACTTAATGGTGCTTGTGTCACCAAAAATGGGGATTTTTTTGTTTGTTTATTCACTGTTATTCATGCAGTTGTTGAAGAATTTTGGTAGTGTGAGTCACCGTGAAGATATTTGATGTAGTGAAAGGCTCACTAGACTTGGAATCAGAGGGTGTGGGCTTGCAACTTGCTCACAAGTTGTGTGATCTTGGGTAAACCACTTAACCTCTCTGAGGGAGCTTCTGTGCCTTGAAAAGAGGAATAATATCTTTTCTGTCAATGAGAAGAAATAAGATGTTAAATGAATTGTCACAACATAAGTGCTCTGTAAATGCAAATCTTTTATTTTTTCCTTTATTCTCTTTGCATTTACTGCCAGAAAGAATTCAGGACAGCCTACAGATACATAAAGAGTAGAAAGATAAGATAAACATATGTAATAGTTGTGGTAGCTTCTATTTCTTGAACACTCACTATGTGCCAGTCACTGTGCTACATACTTTATATACATCGTTCTCGTAGTAACACTAAGGAGCAGGTATTTTTACCATAATTTTCCAGTAGGAAATTGAGGTAAGAGGGAATGAAAAAATCACACAGCAATGGTGAAGTCAGAATATAAACCCACATCTGTCCTACTTTAAAGATTGAGTTCTTGGGGCGCCTGGGTGGCTCAGTTGGTTAAGCGACTGCCTTCGGCTCAGGTCATGATCCTGGAGTCCCGGGATCGAGTCCCGCATCGGGCTCCCTGCTCGGCAGGGAGTCTGCTTCTCCCTCTGACCCTCCCCACTCTCATGTGCTCTCTCTCTCTCATTCTCTCTCTGTCAAATAAATAAATAAAATCTTAGAAAAAAAAAAAAAGATTGAGTTCTTAACTTTATACCCAATTGCCTTTCAGAAATCAAATGGAAAAATCAAAGTAGGGCAGGAATTAAATGAAAATGGTACCAGGTATAAGGTTATACAAATATCACAACGTAGAGTCCTGTACATGTGCTATCAGCAAGGTACAAACTAAGCTGTGGATATTACATGGAAAAGAACATACCATTAGTTACACGATTTACAGTGTCAAGATAAACAAAGTGCTATAAAAAACAATTATTGTGATAACACCAGAAAGAAATATCTCCAAAGAGTTCACACCATGTTCAATATACAAGATAAAGAAATAGTATTATCACTGCATGTGTAACAGGATGTTAAAATTAATTTGAACCAAGATATAGAAATAAAATAGATGAGAATTTTCAAAGCTAGATCATATATGCACACATATTACCCCAGTTTGAATTCCCAGCCAGATCAATTATACAAAGCGTTGTCAGAGTGAAGAAAAGGATTGGTAGAGGTGTCTTTGGAAGATCTGTTATAATGCCAAGAGTCCCACCTCCACCCCTGGGGGATAGGAGGGTGGTGGGATGTCCCCTCCTTCACCTTAAACCTAGTGGCAATTTCCTTTTTATTGTAAACAGATATTTATTTTTATCTGAATGAAGCTTTGTCCTAGACTTTTCCCTCTGGGAATTTGATCTGGAGCCTAGGGAAGAGGAATTGCTTTTGCTCCCATCCATCAAGATGCTAGAACAGAGAAATGATACTGAACAGAAATGATAGTGAAAGAGGATCAGAATGAAACCAGCTACCTCAGGAGTGGCAGCCTATGAACCAAGGGCTCATAAAATCACTTCTAGAAATTAAAGGGGAAAAGGAGTCCTGACATCCCACCACAGATCCAAACCAACTCAAGACCTAGGGATCTATTGCCAAGAGTCCAAGAGGAGAAAGATGTCATTGGTGATCAGAAGAACCTCAGTAAAGAGAACATATAAGCCTGCCCAGAGGACGTCCTGAAATAGCAGAGCGAAGTGGTGAGGATGGAAGATGTTACTCTTTTTCTGGGGATCTGGGGAAACACATATTCACTGTTAACTGGAAAGCTTTGTGGTTAGGTTTCAATTATGCCTTTCCAACTGAAAGACACATCTCCACATATCCCTCTCAAGTAAAAGTTTAATCAATTACCAAGCACTTTAAGAAGTACCAATTAATGGGCTAGATTCCCTGAGATATTATAAGAAAAAGATCACTCATGTTTCAGTTCCAAATGGAGGAAGTGAAAGACCAAGAGAAGGATTGTGTGTTTTACCCAAGGTAATAAAGATCTAGGACTGACATCCTATAACCTCCTTTCAGTCCAGAACACCCTCAGGTCTGTGTGATGGTTTTCCACTACAAAGTACCTCAGGACCAAAAGAAAATACTTTTCACACTACCAGGCCTGGTTCACTGGTGGAAGTATTTGTTATTTCATAGATGTTGAAATACATTCAAAGAAAGCCCATCAATCTGAGTTTACATGGAGACCCCAAACAGTGCCCATCTGTCCACAATGCAGGATGACCTAGGGTCCATCCTTGGATTGTTGCTTTTAGAATTGGGTGTCTGCTTCTTTTTTTACAGGTAGAAAAATCATGTTCTTGATTCCTCATTCACTTAGTCAAACCAGCCACCTTCATTATTTTGACCTTTTTAATCCTCGGTAATTAAATTGGTTGGCTGGTCTATCTCCATTAAAGTCAGCCTTAGAGCAGAGGGCCAAATGAGAACTAAGAGTTCTTCTAAAGAAGCACTTTAACACTCATTTATTTTGTCTCTCATTGTAAGTCTTCTGCTCTATTTGCTGAATTAGAGCAGTCTGCCATTTGTGGAAGACACTTGGCTCTCTATTATCCAGGGCAATGTCTAGGAGCCATGACAGACTTTATTGTTAAATGCTTCACTCTGGCTTAAGTGAATTTTTGTGCATACATCATGTTCCTGACATTCTGGGAAAACTCTCATCCCCATTCCCCCCATAATCTACAGACTTAACTGGACCTGAATAATCTGTCCACTTACTGATTTCTCTCATTTCTGATTTTTGCTTCTTACTGCCATCACTATTCAATATCTCTCTTTGTTTCTGGCCTAAAATTCATAGGAAACTGAGATTGTCATGAGGGTTAATTTTCATCACTGCCCAATGTTATCCACATACCAGCACTGGGACTTAAGCGTCTATACCACTGTCCTCTCTCAGAACACCAAGGATCTTCCCTTGTCTTTTCTCCAGCCCCCACTTCTCTCCCTCTCTCTTTTTAAAAACAGATGAATAAGCTGAACCACTGAAATGGGTTCAGGTGAGGCTCAACAAAGTCTTGGTGTAGGTCACCTGTTGACAAATGCTTGTTGGATGACCAGTGGGGTCTGGATAGGCAGATTTTCTCATAGCTCAGCCTGGGGAGGGAATTTCAAATTTCCTAACTTCTCAGTTTCTCTTCACTCATACAAAGGCAATGCTGGACATGCCATTTGTATAATGCTTTTTAACTCTTCTAAAAAAAATTAGTTACATAACTGTTATCTTCGAATTCTTGAGCGACAGAAAGGACGAATCATTGGGACTGGGAGAGTCAGAAAACAGGATAGCCACTTGCTTAAGCTCACACAGTTTGTAAAAGGAGAGCTGGGATAAGTTTTTTCTAGCCACACGACCTGCCAGAGCTAATAACCCTATTCTATCATCTGCAACCACAAATATGAGACATACACTTAAAAAGAAATAGGTTTTTCATTTTTGATACAGAAAAATTGGAAATATTAGAATAGTTGGGTATTTGTCTTAGATGTTTGACAACTGAGAATTTCTGTAGCTTTCATTAATAATTACAACAACATGGCTATATTCACTGGGGTTCATAAGATGATGGAGAGAAGTATGTACATGTAGTAAGTTTGATCTGTCAAGTAATAACAATCTGAATTCAATTTGCCATTTTCAAGGACAGATTCTAAGAGGGCTTTGCTGGAGCAGAGCCCAGGGGCTGCTCTGTTTCCTTATCTTTTATTCCCTTTAGCACTTCCCCTTTAGTTTTAAGTTTTTCCTTCATTCATTGCCTGGAAACATAGTACCTGATTCTTCCTTGCTCTCTTCTCTTGCATATAGTTCTCTATCAAGATTTTTTGGCCAACACACACTGTCATTTTAGAGTAGCTGTTGAATGCTTCCAATGAGGGGGCTACATTCTGAGACTTTTGTGACTTACATTTGGGGGTTGCACCTGATTTCCTTGTTATGGCAGTTTTTTATTTACTACATGAGGACTTAACATGGCACAGATGCATCTAATCTGTCTTAAAAGTGTTCTGACTTAATTTTTTTATCCCTATGATTTAACTAAGGATTCTTGAGGATCAATGTCAAACACAGTATTTCCTTTGTTCCTTGATATCATGATGAGTAAACTATTTTTTCCCTTATTGACCTTCTTATAATTATTAGTTTTAATATGATTCTGATTCTCTTGAGTCTCTTCTGATAGGGATCTGACCTGTGTTTGGTGTGTGCTAAAATTAACTATCTTTTTTTTCTTTTTCTGAGTTGTGTTTGGAGATTTATACTTGTATCTCTTATTAATTAGTTACTAAAATAGCACAAATAATCAAACCCTCAAAGTAGAAATTTTATCACACATTTAAGGATGCATACAAGATATTAAAATGTAGAGTACTTAGGTATAGTCTGGTAACTTTTTGATTAATTTTCCACTGTTCTTACCAATTACTGCTAAATTTAACTTTAGTCTTCCTTATGCTAATTTGAGGAGAACATTTACATTTCTCAAGTGATTAAAAATAAATGTTCACTGGAGTTCCCATTTGCTTGCTGCCGCCTAGTCATTTGACCTCAGAAAAGCTACACCCCCATCTTTAACTATCTGCTTTAAAATTATCAGAAAACATTAAGTTCCTCTTCAACACTCGCAATTAATTTAAGGTACCTGCTTCCCACTTTGCGTCCTCTGCATGTAATTCTCAATTCACCAGGATAGGTCCCTGCTCACTCTGCCCAGCTTCCCCCTGCTCCAGTCCCAATGTGTTCTCTTCCTTGTGAGCAACACACAGGAGCATGCATGCACGCATGCGCGTGCACACACACACACACACACACACACACACACACACAGCTGTGAAGACACAGATTATGCTTATATCTGAAATGAGACTCTGTTATGATAACATCCTGCCAATTTGGCCTTTCTAGGAGTTCTAGGAACTAAGGTTACATATTTGTTATTTAACTTGAATTAAATGATTTGATAGGTGGGGGTGAGATTAGTGGGCTGAATCCCAGAAGTGCTGAGCTGGGAGCTCCTCAGTGGGAACCAAGAGATGCCATTGTAAATAGGCAGTCACCTAATTGTAATGCAAGTGTTTTGGATCAATCTTTCAGAAACTCTGCTTTATTTTTTTCCCCAATAATTTTAAACACTGATTCTCCTTCACTACTAAACAATTTCAAGTACACTTGAATAGGTAAGAAACATCAAAATAAGATTACTAAGGTAGTACACTGTTTGAAAAGTTTAAGTGTTATTTCAAGCTTACAAAAGTCTTCCCCATAACTTCTCCATAGTTTTGCTACACACTTGAAAACTACTTTTAGATAAGATAGTGTCTAATTACTTTTTAGTGATAAAAGCATTTATTTATTTGAGAACAGGCATCTGGAGATCATAGAATACTAGCATTTATTTTAGGCAAATCCATGTGCACTTGGATCAAGTATTCCTTGAATCCAATAAAACAAAGTCTTTTACATAGGTTAAAAACTGCAATGATTTTTCTGATTTTTGTAATCCATAAAGTGTGTCCTTTTCCTGTACTCAAAGTATTCATTGGAAGCTTTCATATAAAATTGTTACATAGGAAAATTTATCATTATTAACCAAACAGAGAAATGGAACTCAGGGGAATAGGAATTGGAAACAGAAGAGAATGTTGAATCAAATAATCGATCATGAAATCCACATAGACACAAGAGTAGATTTGTACTATAATCCTTACCTCATCACTGTGTATCCTTAGGATCTTTGCAGTTTCTTTTAATATTTGCCTATGCCACCTTTAGAATAAAGTTCCAAAAGGATGTTGGCTTCAGAGCAGGGTTATTTTAATGATAGTGTGAGAAGATTTTCAACTTTTCTGAAAAATGTCTCCTTTAGCCATTCTCTTCAGACCTTACTATGAGCCTTGCCTTACATTGATGAATATACCAGTGATCATCAACCACAGTGTCATGACAAGCTGTGTGTTGTGATCAATTCTGTTATATTTCACAACACACAGCTGGTATATGGCAAATAATTTATTATCAAAAGTAAAAAATCAAAGTTGGAAATAATTTTCATTTTTAAACCAATTAGAGCAGAGTCAAGATTTTTCTTTTGCTAATAACATGTCTTCCAAAGTTTATTACTTGCTTTGTGACATACTTCTTAAGTAGACATGAAGGAGTTGAGCTTAAAGACACTGTGGGGACTGATTATAATACATACTGTATAATCCAGGCTGTAGCCTAAAATGAATTACATTTCTTTTTTTTAATTTAAATTCAATTAGCCAACATATAGTACATCATTAGTTTCAGATGTAGAGTTCAGTTATTCATCAGTTGCACATAATACCCAGTGCTCATTACATCACGTGCCCTCCTTAGTGCCCATCACCCAGTTATCCCATCCCCCCACCCACCTCCCTTCCAGCAACCCTCTGTTTCCTATGGTAAAAGTCTCTCATGGTTTATCTCCTCTCTGATTTCTTCCCATTCAGTTTTCCCTCCCTTCCCCTGTGATACTCCATGCTGTTTCTTATATTCCACACATGAATGAAACCATATGATAATTGTCTTTCTCTGATTGACTTATTCCACTCAGCATAATACCCTCCAGTTCCATCCATGCCTATGTAATGCTGCTATAAACATTGGAGTGCAAGTGCCCCTTCAGATCACTACATTTGTCTCATTCTTCGCAGATGACATCATACTTTATGTGGAAAACCCAAACTGTTCCACCCCAAAATTGCTAGAACTCATACAGCAATTCAGCAATGTGGCAGGATATAAAATCAACACACAGAAATCAGTTGTATTTCTATACACTCACAATGAGACAGAAGAAAGAAATTAAGGAATCAGTCCCATTTACAATTATACCAAAAACCATAAGATACCTAGGAATAAACCTAACCAAAGAGGTAAAAGGATTTATACTCTAAAAACTACAGAACACTTATGAAAGAAATTGAGGAAGACACAAAGAAAGGGAAAAACATTTCATGCTCATGGATTAGAAGAACAAATATTGTTAAAATGTCTGTGCTACCCAGAGCAATCTACACATTCAGTGCAATCCTTATCAAAATACCATCAACATTTTTCATAGAACTGGAACAAATAATCCTAAAATTTGTATGGAACCAGAAAAGACCCCGTATAGCCAGAGGAATATTGAAAAAGATCACAATGCCAGACTTCAAGCTATATTACAAAGCAGTAATCATCAAGACAGTATGGTACTGGCACAAAAACAGACACCCAAATCAGTGGAACACCTAGATCAAACACCTAGATCAGGGAACCCAGAAATGGACCCTCAACTCTATGGTTAACTAATCTTCAACAAAGCAGGAAAGAATATCCAGTAGAAAAAAGAGAGTCTCTTCAACAAATGGTGTTGGGAAAATTGGACAGCCACATGTGGAAGAATGAAACTGGACCACTTTTTACACCATACACAAGGATAAACTCAAATGGATGAAAGACCTAAATGTGAGACAGGAATCCATTAAAATCCTAGAGGAGAACACAAGCAGCAACATCTTTGACCTCAGCCATAGCAACTTCTTGCTAGACACATCTCCAAAGGCAAGGGAAACAAAAGCAAAAATGAACTATTGAGATTTCATTAAGATAGAAAGCATCTCCACAGCAAAGGAAACAGTCAACAAAACTAAAAGGCAACCTACGGAATGTGAGAAGATATTTGCAAATGACATAACACATAAAGGGCTAGTATCCAAGATCTATAAAGAACTTATCAAACTCAACACCCAAAAAACCACAGAATCCAGTCAAGAAATGGGCAGAAGACATGAACAGACATTTCTCCAAAGAAGACAGCCAAATGGCCAACAGACACATGAAAAAAGGCTCCACATCACGTGGCATCAGAGAAATACAGATCAAAACCGCAATGAGATACCACCTCACACCAGTCAGAATGGCTAAAATTAACAAGTCAGGAAACAACAGATGTTGGCAATGATGCAGAGAGAGGGGAACCCTCCTACATTGTTGGTGGGAATGCAAGCTGGTGCAGCCACTCTGGAAAACAGCATGGAGGTTCCTCAAGAAGTTAAAAATAGAGCTACCCTATGACCCAACAATTGCAGTACTAGGTATTTACCCCAAAGATACAAATGAAATACCTTTCTTAATAGTTCTCTTATTTAAAAATTATTGTAATATTTTATATTGGGGATTTATGCTTTTGTAACCTAAGTATTCTGCTATAATTATGAACTTCTGTATTTTTATTTCTCTATTTTTTGCTTTATATATTTTGAAGTTAGATTATTAGGTACATAACAAATTAAAATTTCATTAGTTTTAGTAAGTCAAACAGGTATATTGTACAGATATATGTGTGTCTCTAGTGTAACCACAGAAAATTCATAGCTCACAAGTTAAGGGCAAAAAAACTAATGCAAATAATAAACATAGGACAAGAAAAGAGGGGGGAAAGGTAAAAAAGCAGGAAAAAATGGTACACAAATTTGATAAATAAGAACACCAATATATCACTACTTAGATTAAATGTTTACAGCAGCATTATCTACAATAGCCAAATTATGGAAGCAGCCCAAGTGTCCATCAACTGATGAATGTGTAAAGAAAATGTGTACAACAGGATATTATTCAGTGATAAAAAAAGAGTGAAATCTTGCCATTTGCAATGACATGGATAGAGGTAGAGAGTATTATGCTAAGCAAAATAAATCAGTCAGGGAAAGACAAATACCAAATGATTTCACCCATATGTGGAATTTAAGAGACAAAACAAATGAGCAAATGGGGAAAAAAAGAGAGGCAAACCAAGAAACAGACTCTTAACATTAGAGAACAATGTGATGGTTACCAGAAGCAAGGTGGGTTGGGGGATGTAAATAGATGCTGGGGATTAAGGAGGGCACTTATTGTGATGAGCACCTGGTGTTATATGGAAGTATTAAAATACTATATTGTATACCTGAAACTGATATTACACTGTTTGTTAACTAAATGGAACTTAAATTAAAACTTAAAAAATATCTAAATGGACTAAATAATCTAATGAAAACACAAAGATATTCAGAGCTTTGTGTATTTTACAAGAGGCATAACGTAAATACAAGACATAATATATAAAAATCCTGTTTTATCTAGTACTATAGTCATTAAACTTTTTTGGTTTTTGTTTGCATGGCATATAATTTTACATCATTTTACTTATAATATTTTTATGTTCACTAACAATTTGTTTCTTTGAGGATTTTATTTATTACTTATTATTTATTTAATTGCCAAGGTAGTGAATGTGGGCAAGAAGGAAATAAAGATTATAACCACAAAAGTTTCCAATTCATCAAAATGAAAGTAAACATTTTAGGTCACAATAGTTTTTTGAGAATAAAACATAGAAGGAAAGAATTTTGATTATATGAGTACTAGAAATTTTCCAAATATTATTACTGATTAGCTTTTTCAGAAAGATAAGGAAAATAAGGCATAGAATATTAACATCTTGGGACCACAGGTGATCAATAAACAGAGCTGTGGGAGAATATATGGAGGAAAGGTCTCATTTAAATCTCATCATGCTCTGCCTCATTTACGGAGAGAGGGCAAATTTCCAAAAATATCTAATCTCCCAGAAATTTAACCTTCCATTTTAATTGGGATGCCCATGGAGTACATATCATTAATTTATTCTATATAATATATTCATGATAAAAATATAGATTTTTTTTGCTTGCAATGAAAATAAAATCACCAGCCTTGTATTAGTTGTTCGAACACTATATGAATAATGTAGACCTTTTGATACTCAGAAAACTGAGTCACTAGGATTCTTCTTCTTACAATCTTACCCCAAATAAAATGGAACTGTAGCAGATTCTAATCCAAATGCAATAAGAAGCATGGTATCTTCAATAAAAAAAGAAGAGGGCTAAGGACTGAGACCAGAGAACATCTAATAGAGCCCAGGAGCAAGAAATGAACCCATTAAAGGCAATTGAGATTAGAAGCCAGTGAGAAGGAAGAGAAAAATTAGGTGAGTTTGATATGTTAGAAACCAAATAAAGAAATTTCTTCAATAAGGAATGAATGATTATTCCTGTTAAATGCTGCTGGTGGCTCAAATAAAATGAAAAATGAAAGTTGGCTATTGGATTTGGCAAGTTGGTAACATCATTAAATATGATCTCATTGGACTTCAGGGGCAACATTGTGCCTAGTATAGGTAGATGAGTGAATGAGTGCAAGGAAGTGTAGACATTGAAACTAGACCACTCTCTCCAAAAGGTTTGCTAATAAAGGAAGAGGCTAGGGGGTGGCAGGAGGGAGACATGGAGCCCAGGGAAGGTTAATGACTACTTATTATAGTATATTTGTATACTGTTGTGAATGATCCAGAAGAGAGAGAGAGAGGTTAATGACATAAAAGTTTGAAAGGCAATTTTGTGTAAGACTGATGAATCACAGATCTGTACCCTTGAAACAAATAATATATGTTAATAATAAAAATGCAGGGAAAAAAGGCAATGTTAGGCATTGTATCTTTTATAGGCAAGGGGACATGAATTCAGTGTATAAATGAAGGGATTGCCATTAGATTAAGGCTGGAACAGTTTGCTCATTGTATTAGAAAAGAAGGAAGAATCTGTGGGTAGTCATATAGGCTGATGGATGTGGTGGTGGAGAATTGAAACAGTTTTCTTTTGATTACTTACAAAGTTATCAATGGAAGGAAATCAAGATCTGAGAGTAATGGGAAGTAATCTGAGAATAAAAGCCTTAAAGAAAAGGAGAGAATAACCTGGAGAATAGAATTAATTAACCAGGACACCTAGTAATGTTGAGAGGCAGTGCCCACAGATGTTAGGCATGTTTCATTAAGCAAGAATGAGAACCTTCAGAGAACAAACTTTGCAGACCCAATAAAAGATTGAAGATGAGGTCAGATTAGAACTCCAGATGATGATGATGATGGTGTCCTGAGAGCATTAGGACTCATGCTAATATCTATACCAATATAAGACTTGATGGGATTAGATCTGATAGTCTAGAAATATATCCAAGTGTTGTGAAAGGTGATACAAAGTTAATATCGTAAATAGTGTGAGAATACTCTCCATATTCTCTCTACTTAGAAAACAGTCAAACAGGATCCCTATCTCTCATCAAAGACAAAAGTGAATTCTAGATTGTGTGAAGACCTAAATTAGAAGAATGTTATACTATAAGAAAGAAATGTAGGAAAAACCTTTGTGTCTTTGGAATTTGAAGATATTATTTAATCAGGTCACTAAAAGCACAACACATAAAGGAAAAGATTAATTTGATGCCATTAAAGATAAGATTTTAGCTTAACAGCAGCATCATAAATAAAGTTAAAAGACAAAGGAAAGACTGGAAGCCAATGTCTACCACATACAAAAGGTAAGATTGATCTATAGAAAAAGAGAGTTTAAGTGGGCAAGGAAAAGAAGATGAAATCCACAGAGGAGGGAAACAGCATGGCTAATAAACATCTGAAAAGACACCTACTTCAATTATCAGGAAATTGTAAATTGGGAAACAATATTTTTAAATCCTATTACACCCATTTAACTAGAATGAATAAAAAATATTTACAGTGGTATTCACTAGTGACCATGAGAAAAACACAAACTTGCGTATAATATTGATGTGAGTAAATTTGGTGTAATTATTACCATTTCCACTTTTGGGCACTCCCCTGGAGCAAATTAGACCCATATCACAAAGAAGATATGCAATAGTTTAGTGAGCATTACTCATAATAATGAAAAAATTGTAACAATTTAAATTGCTTGGGGGAATGGATGCATGAAATATGGTATATTCAAATTAGACAATGAAACAGTTGAAGAGAATGAGATATACCATATGCCAAATATATGGTGGATATATACTATACCAACATGCACAGGTCTGGAAAATACGTTGAATGAAAAAAGCAGGTTGCATATAAAGTTTCACATATGCTAAAAATGACTAGGGGTATCTGTATTCTAAAAATATAAAACAATGAACAGGGAAAGATTCACATTGAATTTACCGTAGTGGATGTCTCTGTGGGAGAAGGCAGGTGCAGGAGAAAAAGTGCCCTTAAATTCATTTTCTTCATTTATAAAATTGAAGAACATACATAAAAATCATACACATATAGGTGTTGATTACATGTGTCTTTGACATATTACTTTGGTAAATTTCTAATTTTTTTTAATTCTCATGATCAAGGAAAAAAGAAATAAAATAAAGATAAAAAGAGTGCACCCAAATACAAGTGAGCATGTCTATTAGTAAAAATGCAACAGCTAAAATTATTGAGGAAAACTTAAAGGAGACTATTAATATTGAGTTATCTGGGGCCCCAACCTTAAGGAGCAGGGTTCTTAAAGTCACACTTTTTCAACTTTCTATTCCTATATAATTCAAGTCACCTCTTACATCCAGAATGTTACTTACTAAAAAGGGTTTCTGATTACAAGGAGTCCCTTTTATTTTAAAGTATTTATTGTTTACCTTTTACCTATATATGGGTTATTGCAGAATAGCAAATCCAAATGTTGTCTGATTCCCACTCAAGTTTCCAGTTAGAGAAAGACCATGCTTCAGCCTGGCCCATGCTAGCTGCTTCTATCTGAAAGTGCAGATAGATCATGTTGATACCAATAGTACCTATCAAGTAGCTACTTGGCCTTTATCAGGTAATTACCCTGTTCTATCCAGAAGGAGAGAGAGAGAGGGAGAGAAGGGAGAGAGGAAGGGAGAGGGAGATGGAAAGGGTGTGGAGAGAGAGAGGAGGACAGGGAGAGAATAAGGAAGAAGTAGTAGTCACATTTCTGATCTCTGCCATCTGTGATGTCTTACTTGACTATGGCTTGCATGGCAGTCAGAACTCTTGGGAATTTTAGTCAAGGGAGGTGGACATTTCCAACTGCAAGACCTGCTTCACATAGATTTTGGTTTTTGCACATGCAGAAAGAATTGGCAGTCCCTCGATTCTAACTCAGGGTAATACTAGGGAGAGGATGACTCACTCAAGATTTACAGTTTCCTTCTATTGAAATATTTTGGGAAGAAAAAAAAACTGAGATCCCCAATAAGAGCACAAATTTCAAGGAGCACAGTATGCATATGGCTTCTTTACATATGATTCAGAACCTGTGTGTATGAGTGGTGTTAGATCACTCATAAAGTTGTTTCCAAGAGGCAGGAACCATACAGGATGAACAATATGTGCTTTTTCTTTCTCTCCCCCTTGCACACTGACCTGTCCCCCCAACACTGCAAAATCACAGCTTTCTGGAGTATGCGCCTGTATAAAATGACTCTCAGTACAAAGAGCTGTGAATTCCTTTTGTTTCCAAAACGACTGAAGGAAGGGTGAAATATCCTGAGATTAGGTCCTCAAATTTACCATTGCAGAGCCAGAATCTCAATCACTTCTTGCTTTAATTTTAATTTGCATATAGAGAACAAATTACCTAGACAAACTCTCTCATCCCCATGTCTTCTCATTAGACTAATGAGAAGCCAGAGCTGTGATTCACTCTCTCCTTCCCCTGATAACCTGGCAGCAATGTGAGTATGTGTATATGTGTTTCTGTATGCATGTACATGGACTTTTGTGTTTGTGTGTCTTCAAGGGGGGAGAGTTGCTAATGTGGGAGTGCACAGTTGCAAAAATCTTCCTTTGTACTTTTCAGATGTTGTGAGATGCAGGCTCTCACCAGGAGCTGCCTTGGTAAATGCTAGTTATGGCTGTCCTTCCCATCACTGCAAAGCCCTGCTGGGTAGGACATCTTTTACCACACTGTGCTCACTGAGGTGTTCCTAGCCAAGGGAAATTGGTTTGTGTGCTAGCAAATGTAAAGGAGCTATATCTCAGGCTAAATACCCCTGAAATCAGAGCTAACATTTGTCTAATGCTTTATAATTTGCCGAAGT
The DNA here is from genome assembly GCF_054177405.1 of Leptonychotes weddellii. Lineage (NCBI taxonomy): Eukaryota > Metazoa > Chordata > Mammalia > Carnivora > Phocidae > Leptonychotes > Leptonychotes weddellii. Next base: position 123,538,208 of record NC_138371.1, on the reverse strand, counting down.
CCTTCTACATAGGTTAACTTATTTAATAAAGATTTGCCATAGAAGTATGTTTTTTCCAAACTTTTCTTCTACCTTATCACTTGCATTTATTTACATAGCGTTATTTTTGAGGACCTTAAGAATAGATGAAAAAATCAAGAGATAAAGAGAATCCATCCATTTGTCCCCAGGTAGGGCTTTCTTTTAGCAGAACCATCAGCCAAGCAAAAACCTGCTTACTGTGGTGCCCTCCAAAGGAGTGAACATCCCCAAAATTATTTTTGCACTGAGGCTAGAAGGAGGCCTTGTCACTAGTTTTATTTGAGGGCTCAGACTGGAGCCTAATGCCTCTGCCTTATCAACCACCCACAACAATGCAGACAGATAGACAGAAGCTAACATTTACGGCATGCCCACTGTGTTTCACTTCTCTTTTATTTATTTCATTTACTTCTTACAGTAGCCAATAAATACAGCTCTTATAATACTTTTTCATAGTCAAGAATTTTATGTAACTTATTCAAGGCCAGAGAGCAGTTAAGTGTTAGAGCTAACATTTGAAACTCTATCTACCAGAATCAAAAGCCATGCTTTCTACATCACACTGCATTATAATCAATAGGGAGCTATTATTATAAAATAGCTTTTTCCCTATATGTAATGGCATCAGAAAGAGGAATATGCAGATTTTTGGAGTGAGACTTCTACCTATACACCCAAAATTCTTTCTTGTCTCTAATCTAAAATATGACCCTTTTCTATTCCTCTAACAGAAATGAAACACATCTCCTTATTGCATTTCATACAATCCTCTGAAAGGGGAGATTCTCTAAACATATAATAAAGGAACATGTTTAAGGGCACAGTCAGTGGCCAGAGCTTGCTTAAGAGCAGTAGAGAGATATCTAAAAGCTATTCCATGCCTCCCTCAGTCAAGGAAATTCATTTTCGAACCCTCTAAGCAAAATACTTTATTACATAGTCTTTCTAGCATTAACCATTGCCAGGGGGCCAAATACAGTAAATGGATCAATAACCTGATGCTATTAAGCAGCTCCTATGAAGAAAAGAAATAACCTGCAGAGTCTCCTTGGCAATCAGACATCAATACTAGACCTCCTCCAAGAAAGCTTCCCAAGCAGAGTGCCTACACATTTTCCTGATCAATAAAGCATTAAACAAGGATAAGTGTACCAGCTTGGCAAACAATGAATAGTCTTGAATCATCTGCATCCCCTCAAAATGAACCAAAGTTTAGATCATGTGAAATGGAAGTTTTAATCATCGTACACAAATCTTGACATATCCTCATGCGTGACTGCCTAGTAAGTTGTGCTCCTTGGTCAGTGCTAGAGTTCAAGCAGGCACTCATGCAGTACCTAACTTGACAACATTGAATAGCAGCTGTGGTAACATTTATATAGTAATAATAATGAGTAATAGGTAATAATAGTAATAAGTAATAATTTCTAAATGTTGCGTATCTATTAACTTGTTTAATCCTCACAACAATGCTGTAATATAGGTACCATTACTGTAATCTCCATTTTAAAGAAAGAAATGGAGACATCACCAAGATGGTGATATAGGAAGTTCCTGAATTTCCCTCCTCCCACAGATACAGAAAATATATATGTAGCTGCACGTGATCAATTTCCTATGAGAAAAATCCAGAAATTAAATGGGTAGTTCCTATACATCAGGCAACTGAGAAAATACCTATATTGAAGGTAGGAAAGGCTGAGATATATTGTCACCATAAACCCCATACCCCCACAGCACCTTACATTCAGGAAGGGAACTCCCAACCCCCAGCTTCTCTGAGAGGAGTGAAGGGTTTGGACCTCATATTTAGGACCCAACTTCTAAGGCTGCCACCTGAGGTAGAGCCCTCAAATCACCTGGCTTTGAAAGCCAATGGGGCTTGTATTCTTGAGTTCCACAGGAGTTTAGCAAATACAGAAACAGTTTTTAAATGGATGTGCAATCATTCCCTGTGGCTATGCCCCTGAGCTCAGTGCAGCGGGAATAAACAAAAAGACCTCCCAGTTTCTCTTTGGAAGGGTGTTGACTGCATGCTTTTCCAGCTACTGCTTAAGTGTCCAAGCTTCTGATCAGCCTGCATCAAGCTGCTGACTGCAACCCTCCATAAGAGCCAGTGGCACTCCCCGCCCCCAGGCTCGCCCCAACCACATTCTCCTACTGGCTTACTCCAACCCTAAAGCCAAATCTCTAACTGCTTCCTGGAAGAAGATTGTACACACATCTTGTATGTCAACTTTTGTGGCTGCTATCTTAAATCACACATTTATGATATCCAGTGGAGCTTGGCATTCAGGAGTCCCTAAGGATCAATTGAACAAACAAAAACCCAGTTTCAAATGGGCATGCAAGCCCATCCTGCATCTAACCTCTTGGGCTCAGTAGAGGGAGCAGACAAAAGCACCTATTTCTTAGTTTCTCCCTGGGAAAGATTTGAATTCATACTTTCCCAGCTGCTGCCTGAGGTTCTGGTCTTTATCAGCCTGCATATGGAAGCTGACAGGGATCCTACTGGTTGCCTGATAGAGCTGATGGTCACATCCCCCACTGTCTCCCCATGGCTCCATCCAGTAGTAACGTCAAGTCTCCAGATTGTCCATAAAAGGAGCTTGTGCACACATCTAGTACCGTAATTGTTACGGCTGCCACCCAAAGGACTGGCTCTCATCTCACCTAGCTCTGGGACCTAAGAGGCTTCAACATTCATGAGTCCCCCAGGACCACACAACGGTCACAGAATTTGGGTGGATGTAAGAAGTGCGGGACATAATTTCATGCCAGGATCTGCCAATGGTATATATCAGCTACATTTTTTAGACAGTAAATAATCTCATGCCCCTATGAATTTGTATTTTAAAGTATAAGTAGATGTTGCTATGATTATTAAAATGAAAATTTGTTGCATTAAAGTAATAGTTTATCTATAAATCTCTTGAGAGGAAAGACTACGTTTATTAAGTATCATGCCTATCACATAATATGCACTTAATACATAGTTTTAAATATAAATCTTTGATATGGATATATCCTTTTTTAAAAAATGAGAGTTACTAAAAGTAAAATTTTCAGAAGAATCAATTTTAAAAAGATTTTCATAGCTTGAAGTTTGGAAACAGCTGGCTAAGACATCTAACTTTTGTTTGGGTTGAATCTTTCTCAACCATATATAGTTAGATGATATTGTGTGTGTGTATATATATATATATATATATATATACACACACACATACATACTAATAACTTGGTCCCAGTACTGCATGCAAAATGTAAACCAAACTGTTCTTCATACCCCTGCAAGATAGAAACTGCCTTTTCTCTTTGTATAAAAACCATCAAGCTTATGATAAAATTTTAGACACCCAGTAGGCATTAGAAAATGTTAATTGGGTGCTGACATTGACTTTGCTGCTCATGTGCAGCCCTGACATCTGTCTCTCTGTTAGAGCTTCCTTTCATGAAAAATAGAGATGCTAATCTAGATCTGAGTATAAATTTAAGTCATTTTTATAAAACAAAGAGTTACATAATGAGCCATGAGTGGTGTATGCACCTTTGGAATGAAGCATGACCTTCTAGATACATTTAACCAAACAGTATCAGTCCCTAATATGTTGGCTTGGAACAGACTCCTTGTCAACTCCTCAACCTAGCATTCACAGAGATTTTTTTTCCCCTGCCTATTTCTGTTTTTCCTAAGGACCATTATCTCAGGTGGCAATGACATCACTATGAACTTGACATACTCCTATTAAGTCAGGAAAGTGCTTTGGGAGAAAACCACATACACATTATCAGTAAATAGATGGAAGTTATTATTTGACTCAGAATCAGTGTCTCCTTTAAATATGCATTTGGTCACCTTCAGCTCTTGGTCCAGATGTTCTAATACTCAGCACAGAAGCAACAGACATGCTGGAGTCCTGTGAATTGACATTGAGTCTGTCATGGGAAAGGGCTTCCTTAAGCAAGGAACTTGAACACTAAACCTTACTTTAGAGTTCCTTCAGTTTTCAGGCAAAACAAAAAATTAAATACAAATCAACTGCTTTATTTCTTAGTTTTATTTTTTAAAGTACTACCACATCCAGAGAAATGTTAAGATATGACTATACTTACCACTAATCATATTTAGCATCTTGGGGGTTAAAGATTTTAGTATCTCTAGAGGAAGGTGCTTATAAACACAAATTATATCTCTAAGTTTGTAGGGTACATTTTTTTCTTTCCTCTTTAGTGCTATGCTTATTTCAAAGAAGCCCAGATGAATTCATGATGAGAATTCACAGTCACCAACTGTTTTTTCAGCTCGTGTTACTTCACTTTCTTTTCTAAGAGAAGAGTATTTAATTTCATTTTAAATTAAGAAAAAGTCATTGTGGTAGTATTACCTATAATACATATATAAGGAACAAACCTCCTCAATTCATATTAAATAAATTATTTTGGAAATCTGAAAGTGAAGTGAATGCAGAAGGCACCTTAACTCATTTACTGCCTCTAAGGATAGCAGTAATACCCTCCCAAGGCAGAGAGAATCTCCTGCCAAGAAGTTATATTGCTGCTTCTAAAGGTATAAGTAATAACACTGTCCTAGAAGGGTTCCTTCTGGCTCTTTTTAAGATACTTCCAACTCACAGATCTCAAATAGGTTCTCTCAAGTGAGTAAACTCCAAAAAATGCCAGGTACACTGTTTGGTAGGCACCTTAACTTAATGGGAATACTCGGAGGAAGTTAATGAGTATAATTAGGGCACAATTTAATAAATGAGTCAGTAGTTCAGATACTTCTAAATGATAGCTTATTCTTAGGAAATAGCTACTTTACCTGAAAAGATTTAAGATATATCAGGACTTGTTTGGACAAATCCATTTACTCTTGTCCTTTTCTTGGTAATTGTGAAAACTGTGGCAGAGGTGGTGGAGGCAGGGGGTGGGGGGAAGAGGGTGGAAGGAAGGAGGAGAGAGAGGGAGGAAGCAGCATCCTTCAGGGTGACTAGAACTAACGTAAACTTTGACTCTGTGAACAGCAACCACTTTGTGCCGTTAAGACTGGGAAACAGGGTGATCTATGCCTAGAGAATGGCAGCAGATCCCTCAGAGAGGAGCAGGGCTGATACGATGGTTCCGAAGATTTCCAATTATTTCCCACAATGCTCCAAGTAGTGGTTTTCTTCATGAAATGCAGTTGGGATGCCTGGCATCATTCCAAAAAGTTTCCTTTTTCAGCTTAAGTTAGCCTGGGTTTAAATTACTTGGAATCAAGAGGGTCTTAATGAACATCATCATCAGAAATGGAAGCAGGAGAGGAAACTATCTTGTTCAGAAATACACCAATGACCAGAGTAGATTCCTGTCTTCTTGTCTACTACCAGTTAACTGTATAAAGAAAAGCTGTTTTAGTGGTATTATTATCAATATTTCTCCGCTATTTAAAATATTCTATTTTACAATTCTTTATCACAAAGCACTTTAAAACTTTACTCAAGCTTCTCCTGTATTTACCATTAAATAAAATGTGTAAAACCTGCTATTGATTCAGTATAGATGGGTGTTAGAAGGATGGAATTCAGTGTTTGGGTCTGAATATCAGATAGAACAAAAAAAAATCAAATTTTTGAAGGTAATTCTCAAACTAGGAGAACACAAAGATATAACTTGGGCACCAACTCCTTTATTTCCTAACTAAGCTTCCTCATGCACCATTTCCCTCATGTACCATACACATCACCAAAAACTGGCTCGCCTCTCTCTGGGTAGATCATTCTCTTCTACCAATCATCTGGCCTTTGAAGGAGGCATATAGAAGAGTGAGTGAAGGAGAAGTCACCTTAATGACCCATCAAATAATCTTTAGTAGCTGAGATGACACCTGTTACAGCCACATGATTCTTACCTCCAACACTTCACTTCACTAAGGTTGGTCTATAGGAGATATTTCAGGAATCTCCTTAGTATGATCAAGATAGAAGTTTTTGAAACCAAGATGGAATATAGTAAAGAAAAAGGAGAAATCAGTCTAAAGATCATGAATATGTGTAAGCTGCAAATGGTATCTCATCCCTCACTTCAAACACTGCTGAATGTCTAGCCACATGAAGCAAGGAGGAAAGTAAACCAAACCTACTAACTTGTACCACATTTGGTACATGACAACTGGGAGAAAAAACATACTTCCCCTTTCTCCTATCCTATTGCCTGACTCCCAGATTAAGTCATTTGGGAAAGTTTGAGTAATGTCTAGAGCCCACAAGTTGTTCTTTCTTTGTTGCTGTTACTACAACCACACCATAATTCTCAAAATACTACCCTGTATTTGTCTATATTCAATACTCATTCCTTAAACTGCAAAATGGCAGTTTTAGCCAGGCCCAAGATTATATTTATCAGGTACCTAACTTGGCTCCACTAATGATTATTAATTCTAGTATAATCTGAATTAACATTCAGATATATGACCTATATTAAAGAGCTATCCAGTAGTTGGCATTTGGATATTATAGACCATTTTCACAGGTGTGTCTCAAGTATGACAGCATTTCTCAATGTTCTTAGACTTAATGAAATTCATGTTAAATATTCATGAGTCATGAGCTGTATCTTGGCCTCTTGATTAAATTTTTCCTTAACTGGTCTAAACACCAGGATGTCTGTTCAGTATGTTTATCTTCTCTTTATTTAAGCCAATGTGTCTCACAGTAAAGTATTGCATTTGGAATGTTTCTTTTGACCCTCCAGTGTCTTTTCTCTAAATTACAAACAAGTTCCTGATGTTGGCTGGAAAAAATTAATTGGAAGGTGAAAGGGGCACTCAAACTAAATAATGTGAGGGCTCTACATTGTTTATATATCTTTAGAAAAAGGAATTCTGTTAAAATAAGACCAGTTGAAAATTTAATCTCAGAACTTTCATTCTGTAGACTTCAAGAGTCTTGTGCATAAAACTGTGATCAACAATTGATTAAAATCAACCAACTAATGGTTTTTCTTTGTTAACTAAAGGTACTGGGCTATGCAACAAGATACCAACATCAATAAACCATTATTTTTGTGCACAAGATTATAATCTAGTGGGAAAAACAGGGATATGGGCAATTATCACATGAGAGATAAATATTAAACAAGGGCATAAGAACCAAGCCAAGAACAGAAAGTAATTTCTGACTGGGAGAATCGGGAGTTACAGAAGGCTTGCAGAGAGTGTAAAATTTAACTGAGTGCTGAAGACTAGGATTACTGAACAGGTGTATAATAGGGGTGGAAAGTACATTCTATATTGAAGAAACAGCAGGGACAGAGTCTTTGATGTCTGAATTTATGTGGAATGTTTGGCAAATGGCATAGTTTGTGGCAAATAGAAGATGTTATTGAGTAAGAAATTAGAAAATTAGTTTGGATACAGACTATAAAAGATCTTGACTACCCATGTGAGCCAAATGGCCTTTCAATAGACAGCCTTTTGGTCTTTTACAGTAGAGGAGCTCCATAATCAGAATTTTGCTTTTATTTTTTTATTATGTTCAGTTAGCCAGCATAGTACATCATTAGTTTTTGATGTGGTGTTCAACAACAGAACTGTGCTTTTAAAAATAGCCAGAGGCAGTGTGGAGAGCATACTGGAAAGGGAGGAGGCTATTTTGGTCTTTGCTAAAATAGGAAATCTTTCTGACATTATTTTTTATTGCAAATCATGTGTTTACAAATGGTCTTAAATTACGAGGAAGCATATATGTACAAACACAAAAAGTCCCATTTGAGGATAGATATTTCAATATTCCTGCTAAACAAAGGGGATAGTGTTATTTCCTGGTACATGATCATAATCCTGGAAATCAGGTGCTTTGGCACATCCCTTGGGTCACAGTCATGATTTCCAGGAGGCTGGTATAGGAAGAGATTAAAAAATTGTTATACTCATCAGTTTGAAGCATAACATAGGGTGACATGAACTAGACCTGAACTACAGTGAATAGAGTAGAGGCTGGTGGTGAAAGTAATCTTTGGAGTTAGCCACACCTAGGTGCATACCCCCAGCTTTAATGTTTACTGGTCTCAGCTCCCTAAACTGTAGAATGGAAATAATAGGATTTATTCATTAGACTGTTTTGAGAATTACCTAAGATAATGCTTGTTAAATTTCTGACATATCAAAGCATTTAATAGATTTAGTTGTTACTATTCACTGTACCATTGCCTACCTCATGGTACGTATTTTCATTACATATTTCATCACTTCTATTTCTTAAGTAACTAATATTGTGCTAAATATTTTTTCATGACATTCATTCATTCATTCATTCTTGAATCTACTGTATGCTTGGCACCAGGTATTTTCATTTTGATTATCTGTATCTGTATTGTAGCCTTTACACAGAAAGTTTAAGATGGAAGGGTATTCCTCTGCCAGAAATCATTGATATTTTTCATCCACACAAGCAAAATCTTCAATGCCTTCCTCAGGCTTCTCTCTTCATTGGCTTCCCAGTTATCTATCTATCTACACACACATACATATATATATACACATACATAAAAATATACATATATATCTATTAATTCATTAGGTTGCTCCTCTTCTTTACCTAGGAACCCAAACTACATAGCCCACAAGATATCCTGGGCCCTTCTGTAGTGAAGTATGAAAAGTCAGCATCCTTGGCATTGAAGACTTTATTTAGTTTTATTTATTTAGGTCTTTATTTATTTTACGTGAATTAAAATGATAAATTTCCAGTTTAGTTTGTCTTATGAATGGCCAAAATTATTTACACTGACATGGAAGGCCTACCTGACTTTCTCAACCAATGTTCTCCATTTTGCATTCTGTGCTCCAATGAGTATTCATTTCTTATTTGCACATATAATTCATTGACCTCTTCAAGCCCTTGATGAAAAGGTTTTCTATCTGCAACATCTCCTCCCTAATATCATCTTCTCTCTACAACGCATTCACCCTTTAAGTCTTAGCTCATTTCTACTTCTTTTGTGAAATCTGCCCTGACCACCTGAATCCCAGGAGATCCTTCTCTAGCTCCCTTTCTTAACCAAGATGATATTTATGGTCTCCACCAAACAATTACGCATTTTATCACATCTTTATTTGTTGCGTATCTCCTCTAATTTTTATTTCCTAAAAATTCAGCTTCCTTGGAGAAGGAGTTATGCCTTTTAACTCTGTTGCCCTCAGTATTGAACACAGACTTTGACAGAAGCTGCAGAATTAATATTTTTAGCAGATTGACCAAATTCCATATCAAAAATCACTATTCCCATTTTATATTACAACATAACCTCTTCACAAAATAATAGAAGTTGTGTATGCAAGATCTAGAAAATTTTTAATCAAAGATTTAAAAAAATGTGTTCAAACTGGGCCAACAGGGAATAAAAATGACTTAGTAGTTTTACTGCTCTTCTACAATAGATTGGCCAGAAATTTTGCATGAGACCAAAAATGTGAATAAGGCTGCAAAGGAAAATGTAATGTGGGAGGTTAGTGACTGACATATGTGCTGCATTTGTGCTTTTTAATTCTGAAAGAATGAATTCATTTTTCTTTTCCACCTACATCTTTTGAATTAAATAAAATGTTTTCTTGTATTTGTAAATGTTAACAAGAATATTTTCCATCAGCTCCAGGTGTGTGTATATGTGCTACACTGAGCATCCAAACTCAGGTTGAATTCTATATCTTGGAAAATCACACCATGGAGCGGAAGAACAGTGACACACATGGTTGAGGAGCCAAGAAGGTGGAAACTGATTTTTCCTTTTAAGACTCTACCATATCAGTGACACAGAGATACTGATGTGCTTATCAGCTTCCCTAACTCATTTCCAGGGACCTGTCTCTGTCCTTGACACAAAGGAAAAGAAAACCATAATTGACATATAATAATAGAATCAATAATAGAATAAACCTTACTACATGTCATTTAATCTTTAACTTCAGAAGGCAGACACTCTTTTCACATTTAACAGATGAAGAAACTGAGGCAAAAAGAGGTTAAGTGATCTGTTCAGGGTCACATAGATAGTGAGTGACAAAGCCCAATTTCAAACACTAGCAGTCTGGCTCGGGAGCCCACAGTTTAATTACTATACAATAAGTGTCTCTTTGTCCATTATACTAATGTTATTATGTTATTATTATGAAATATATTATTTCTTGGAGAAATATAATTTCTGCAACATACCATGACAGAATAATTAGATTTTTATTCTCTTAAAATACACACACAAATATACATGAAATCTATCATACCATTCTGTCCTAAGTGATTAGCTACAATTTTATAAAAAACTGAATGATTTTTAAGTTATGTGTCTGTCACTAAACAGAAAATAATATGTTTAGGTTCTATATTAGTTTGCTAGGACTGCCATAAAAAATCGCTGCAGGGGTGCTTGGGTGGCTCGGTTGGTTAAGCATCCAACTCTTGATTTTGGCCCAGGTCATGATCTCAGGGTTGTGAGATAGAGCCTAGCTTTGGGCTTATGCTCAGTGCTGAGTCTGCTTCTCTCCCTCTCCCTCTATCCCTCCCCATACTTGTATGCTGTCTCTCTCTCTCTCTCTCAAACAAATAAATATTAAAATCACACACTGGGTGGCATAAAACAA
>NC_138371.1:123478081-123527069 GCF_054177405.1 Leptonychotes weddellii | reverse complement strand
TGAATCACAGACCTGTACCTCTGAAACAAATAATACATTATATGTTAAAAAAAAAAAAAATAGCAGGAGGGGAAGAATGAAGGGGGGGGAAATCAGAGGGGGAGATGAACCATGAGAGACGATAGACTCTGAAAAACAAACTGAGGGTTCTAGAGGGGAGGGGGTTGGAGGGTGGGTTAGCCTGGTGATGGGTATTAAAGAGGGCATGTTCTGCATGGAGGACTGGGTGTTATATGCAAATAATGAATCATGGAACACTACATCAAAAACTAATGATGTGATGTATGGTGATTAACATAACATAATAATAAAAAAATAAAATTAAAAAAAAAGAGAGAGAAAAAACCAAACAGACCCTTAAATATAGAGAATAAACTCATGGTTGCCAGAGGGGAGGAGGGTGAGGGATGGGTGAAATAGATAAATGAGATTAAGAGTATATTTATCTTGATGACACTGAGAAATGTATAGAATTGTTAAATCATTATATTGTACACCTTGAACTAATATAACACTGTAAATTATACTCTGATAAAAAAGAAATAGGAAAAAGTGGAAATTCTAGAACTAAAATTACAATATCTACAAGTGTGCTAAAAGAATAAAAAAATAAAACCAATGTGCTAGATGTCTGCAATGATTACAAAACATTACTGAGACAAACTCAACAAGATATAAATAAATGAAGATATAAATTATGTTTATAGATAAGATTAGTAATTTTTAAGATATCAATTGTTTTCAAATTGCTGAAGGAAGATGAATAAAAGTTGCTTAGTAAAAAGATGAACAGGGGCACCTGGGTGGCTGAGTCGTTAAGCGTCTACCTTCGGCTCAGGTCATGATCCCAGGGTCCTGAGATCGAGTCCTGCATCAGGCTCCCTGCTCAGTGGGAAACCTGTTTCTCCCTCTCTCACTCCCCTTGCTTGTTTTCCTTCTCTTGCTGTGTCTCTCTCTGTCAAATAAATAAATAAAATCTTTAAAAAATTAAAAAGATGAACAACTCAGTTTTTTTAAAGATTTTATTTATTTATTTGACAGAGCACAAGTAGGTAGAGCAGCAGGCAGAGCAGTGGCCAGAGGGAGAAGGAGAGGCAGGCTCCCTGCTGAGCAGAGAGCCCGATGCAGGGCTCTATCCCAGGACCCTGGGATCATGACCTGAGCCGAAGGCAGATGCTTAACTGACTGAGCCACCCAGGTGCCCCTGAACACCTCAATTTTTTAAATGGAATTGGATTTTCAGTTCTAGAACAGATGTAGTAAATGAATTCCTCCTTATTCCTCCCACTGAGTTCCACTGGAAAACCGAGATACTACACATAAGAAAATGTTACAGTATTCTAAAAGATGGCAAGAAGAAGGCACACTTACCAGGGACTTAAGACCCTGAGTAACAACATGGCAGTGAATTCCCAAGGTTTTCTTTTTGCCTCATATATTACAGCATGTGTACTTAAATACTGGAAACACCAATAGATTCAGACAGAAAAGACTTAAGAAAAGTATACTCTTTCAAGTCAGAGGATCAAGAGAATTGCAGCATAGCAAGAGAGTAAACTTTTAGACAATAACTGTCCTACTTTAAGCAAACACTACAGAAAAAACTGTGACCTCAGCTGATCACAGTCAGCAAAGACCAAGTGAGAGGAACTAGACTTCCACTCTTTTCTGGCTGTAATGAGGCACCAGAGTGGGGTCAGAGAAGTTTGAATGGGGTGGGGAGGTGGGCAGGACTTTCATGCCTACTGGACAGTAACAAGTACTGTCCTCACCCTTCCATGTCAGTGGAGGCAATGTGGAGAAGAATTTTAAGTTGTAATCACTCCCAGGATATAAACAGAGACCATGTGAGGAACCTGAATTCTTCTCCAAGCCTGGCAGTAATGAAGCAGCAAGGAAAAAAATTGAAGGCAACATGAGAAACAACACCATACCTATAGAGAAAAAAATAATTTGAATGACAGTGGCTCTCCCATTAAAAATTATTGAAGACTTTTTTTTAAGATTTATTTATTTGAGAGAAGAGAGAGAACGCATGAGTGGAGGAAGGAGCAGAGGGAGAGGGAGAGAACCTAAAGCAGACTCCCCATTGAGCACAGAGCCTGACAGGGGCTCAATCCCATGACCCTGAGATCATGACCTGAGCCAAAATCGAGAGTTGGATACTTAACTGACTGAGCCACCCAGGCACCCAACACAAGATTTTTAAAGGGCTGAAAGCAAAGAACTATCAACCCAGAATTCTGTACCCAATGAGAATATCCTTCAGAAATGAAGAGTAAATCAAGATAATCTCAGATGAAAGAAAATTAAGATAATTTGTATCCAGCACACCTGTCCTAATATAATTGCTAAAGGAAATTGTTGAGTATTTGTTTATTTATTTATTTATTTATTTATTTATTTATTTTTGTGAGAGAGAGAGAATGAGGGGGGAGGTGCAGAGAGAGAAGCAGGCTCCCCGATGAGCAGGAAGCCCGATGTGGGACTCAATCTTAGGATGCTGGGATCATGACCTGAGCCAAAGGCAGATGCTCAACTGACTAAGCCACCCAGGCACCCCAAGGAAATTCTTGAAACAGATAAAATGATAAAAGAAGGAATCTTGGAATATCATAAAAGAAGGGGAAAAGAGGAGAATATGGGTGAATATGACATAATTTTATTGTCCTCTTGAATTTCTGTTTGATGGTTAAAACAAAAATGATAACATGATATTTTCAATGTATGTAGAGAAAATATTTAAGATCATATAAATGGGGAAGAGTAAAAGGACTTTTAAAGGAAGTATAACCTCTAAATTCCATTTAAATTGGTAAAATGTCAATACAAATAGACTATAATAATTTATGTATGTATAATGTAACACCTATAGCAACCACTAAAAGTGTATATACAAAAAGATCCATATATTACAGAAAATCTATACAGAAAAATAAAAATGAAATTCCAAAAATATTCAAGTAACCCACAGGAAGGTAGGAAAAAGAAAAGGAAAAATGGAACAAACAGAAAAACAATATAATGTTAGATATGTTATTACATTAAATATAAATGATTTAAATGCAACAAAAGACAAAGATTGTCAGAGTGGGGGGAAATTTATCCTATTATGTCAACAAGAAACTCATCTCAAATATAACAATATAGGCTAATTGAAAGTAAAATGGTGTGTGTGTGTGTGTGTAATGCAAAGAGTAAGCAAAAAGAAGCTGAAGCCTCCACACTAATATCAGATAAAGTGGAATTCACAGCAAAAGAAATTACCAGGAAAGTAAAAGACATTACCTAATAAGATCAGTCTGTGAAGAAATGGAGTTGTAAAATATGTAAAACAAAAACAGGTAAAACTAAAAGGAGAAATAGACAAATTTATAATTGTAGTTGGGGAAGAGACTTCATCAAAATTGATAGAATACAGAGAAATCAAAGATATAGAAAAATTCAACATTATCAGCAACCAATCAATTTTATAAACCATTCCACCCAACAATATAACATTCTCTTCAAGCACTTATAGAACATTTACTATTTGCAATTTACAATAGACCATCAGGCAAATTTAACAAATTTGGAAGAATTAAATCATACAGAATGTGTTCCTTTACCATAATGTAATCAAACTAGAAATCAATAGCAGGAAAATCTCTAACACTTGGAAACAAAACTGGATACTTCTCAATAATCCATAGGTCAAAGGGGAATCCTCAAGAGAAATTTAAAAAAAAAAATGAGCTGTATTAAATTTAAAACATTATATCAAAATTTGTAGGATGCAGCTAAAGTGGTGTTGAGGGCACAATTATAGTACTAAATGCTTACATTAGAAAAGGGGAAAAGTCTCAAGTCAATAATCTCAACATACTAAAAAAAGAAAAAAATTAATCCAAAGCAAACAGAAGGAAATAACAAAAGATAATTGCAGTTGTCAATGAAATAGAATACAGTAAAACAATAGAGAAAATCAATTAAGGAAAGAGCTGGTTCTTTGAAAAGATCAATAAAATTGGAAACCTTTTATCAAGACTGACCCAAAAAAAAGAGAGAAGCCACAAATTACCAATATCAAGAATGAAACAAGATTACAACAGGCAAATAAGATTATAGGAGTCAAGGAATAATAAAGGAATAAGAACTAACTCTGCATACATAAAGTTAACAATCTACATCTTCCCGTGAATCTACAACTATTTCAAAATAAATAAATGGAACAACATTTGAACACTTTATAGCAATAGATATTCAGATAACCATGAAGTGCATGAAAAGATGCTCAAAATCATTAGGCATAAGGAAAATGCAAATTGAAGTCACTGTTCATCCAAATGATCCCAAATGTTTATTAATTTATATTATTATTTAAATGAATTTAAATTTAAGTAAACTTGTAAATTTTTGTGGATTACTGATATAGGAAGCTTTGAGGAATATTCTTTTCTCTATCCAACCACTCCTCAGCCTTTAATTTCCTAGCTCTCCTCAGCTCCCATTTTTACATAGCCTTTTGGAATGATGGGTCATTGTGGATGTCTTACCTAAAGTTCTAGCTTGGCAACTCTCTAGGAAGCTGCCTCCAGAATCTGTTCTAAGGCCTTCTGCATGGGGACTCTTGAGGAAGAAGTCTGCCCCAAGTCCTGCCTCAACCTTCTGGCAGTTACTCTGAAAAGGTTGCCACCCTCCACCACTGAAGCCTTCCTTCTGTCATTCCTCATGGCCAGCACATCCACAACTAGGACTGATATATGGCCAGCATGCACAACTTGTTAATATATTAAACACAAGGGACATGCTAGTAATTAGCCTGAACTTTCTTATATCTTCTTAAACCAAGAGGAGAAAACTGAAACAAGGGGGGTTGGGGAGCCTGGGAAGTAGTTTGTGCTTAGATCAGAGAACATATGAATGTGAGACTAAAATGTCTGGCATATTTTTAGGAAGTGGGAGACAATGGAGTCGGGGACAGCACAGATGTTTATTTTTTTGGAGAATAAATACTATGATTTGGCTTATATTTTAGGAATATAACTCCATGGACAATTTCACCAAATTATGAGTAGGCGAGTAATATTATTTGTAATAATTAAACAGCATAACCAGATATATTCTGAATTTGATTCAGATTGCTATTCCTGGAGAAAGTTTCCATAAAGAAGTAACCATTACAATCCAGATGTCTTGTGTCATAAACACATCCATCCTTGGTATTTATATCTCTGGAAATGATAAGTAAATGATAGATGCTTTAAAAGTATCAAGTTTTGAGAATTGATATGAATGATAAAAATTAGGATGGCTTTGAAGGAGAGATTGTACACAAGGAAAGACATTGGTCTCATCTAGATAATGAATCAAGGGCAAGAGAATTCTCTCTTCCAGCATTTTCCAAAGCTATTAAGAGCTGAATTAACTGGCTCAGCTTAGATTGCATATTCTTGCTTTTAACAGTATAATTTGAACAGCAAGATTTAAAATATCCTTACTCTGTGATGTCTCTTGAAAGCAAATGATGGTAAAAATGACATGAAGGTCAGTTTGTAAATATTTGCTTTTGCATTTACCATGTTATGGAAGAAACATCTCAATAGTTGATAAATATGTTCACAAACATTTCTCAGGTTCAGAAAATTAAACTCATCTCTTTTCTGTTTGAACTTGGCTTTGAATATTTCCAGCATTAATATATCACTAATATTACTACAAAATGTATGGGCCTGCTGGACGAGGGTTTCTCAATCTCAGTACTATTGATGTCTTGAACCTAATACTTTTTTTATTGTGGCACCTCCTTGTTCATTGTAGGATAGCTATCAGTGTCCTTGGCCTCTAATCTTTAGATACCACTATCACTCCCTCCCAGTTATGACAACCAAAATTATCTTCAAACATTGCCCCATGTCTCCCAGGGGACAAAATTTTTCCTAGTTGAGGATCTCTGTGCCTAACTAATCTACCTGAGAGTAAGAGAGCCCCAGCTAGGACTGAAATACAGAGAACTGGGTCAGAAGGAGATTTGACCTGAAGAACTGGCTTCATGAGAACAGAGATCTTTCTGCCTTCCACACTGCTTTACCTCCAGAGTCTTTCAGTAGTACTTGGTAGCCCATAGGTGCTCAATATGTGTTTGTTGAGTGAATGAATGACCCCTCTCAGAGACGATGTTGAAAGTTAGGATTAGATGAAGAAATGAAGTAGTTTTTGTTCATAAATTGATACCAAAGTTCTTAGTAGATAAGTACTTAGAAGAAAATTAGAGACAATCTAATTTTAAGGTCAGATTGACAAAGAGATTATCAGATGAAGTTTTCAGAGGGAAAGTTGAAGTATTTTAACAACTCACCTTTAAAAGTTGGGGAACTTCTTCACAGGCATCCATAGACTTCCATTAATAGAGTATGTTGCTAGTTATTCACACTGTGAAGGGTTCTGGGATTGCCGAAACAGTTGGGGAATAATGTGAGTAATCTAATGAGCCTACTTTGTTAGAAAGACTGCCATGGAAGGTCCTTATACTAGTCAATATGTCATGATAAATTAAGGAAGACAAGATGTCCCAACATAAAGATAGTAATTTTAAAAATCTGCCATGATATGAGGTACATTTGTGCATTCAGGTTTATTCTAGAAACAGGGACCTTCTGTAATTCTTTCCTTAAAAAGGCAAAACAAAACAAAACCCTTAATTGCCTTTTTAAATTAATTCCTTGTACCTTGTAAATTATTTCCAATCATAGACTTCCCAGTGGCATTTTTTTTTTAAATGCCCTTCCGTGACTTGAAATGAATGTTATTCAGAAATGATCTAATTCAAAATTCTGGATATTAACAATCATAATGTTATACTCTTCTAAGCCAGTCTCCTGAATCCAATTAACTATATGAAATGTCAAGTCCAATATTTAGCATAAAATATATGCTAGACCAAAGTTCATTAGTTCATCCAACCAGTATTGGTTGCTGCCCAGTCTGTGCTAGGCACTATTCTAGGTGTTTGGAATTCATCAGTGAACAAAGCAGCAAAGAATCTAGCCTTGCTTATATTCTTTAAGGAAAGCAAATAATAAAAATCTAAGTAATTTATATCAAGGTTAATAAATAATAAATCTTTGAGAAAAAACGGAAAAATCAATGAATGAACTTGAAAACAGTAGAGAAAACTAATGATAGCAAAACCTGGTTCTTTGAAAAGATCAATAAAATTAATGAAATTCTTGTCAGAAACATCAAGAAAAAAAAAAGACACAAATTACCAATATCAGGAATAAAAGAGGAACTATCACCCGGATTCTCAGACATTTAAAAGCATATTAAGAGACTATGTCAAAAATCTTTACATTAATAAATTCAACAACTTAGAAAAAATGGACAAATTTCTTGAAAAATGCAAGATTTACAATCCATTCCAGGAAGTAGAATAAGGAAACACTTCCCAGCATATTTTATGAAGCCAGCATTACCCTGCTACCAAAACTGGACAAAGATATTTTAAGAAGAAGAAACTACAGTTCAACGTTCCTCTTGAACATTGATACAAAAACCCTTAACAAAGTATTAGCAAATTGAATCTGGAAATCGTTGAAAATGATATTATTACATCATGACCAAGTGGGGTTTATTCCAGGATGCAAATTGGTTCAGTGTTCAAAAATTGATTAATGTATTTTACAGATTAACAGACTAAAAATAAATTTGACTCAGAGTAAAAGCATTTAATAAAATTCAGTATCCATTCATGATTTAAAAATATATCTCCGCAAACTAGGAATAGAATGAAACTCCTCCAACTTGATAAATAGTATTTATGAAAACCAACAGGTAATATTATACTTAATCATAAAAAGTTGAATATTTTCCCCACAATATTAGAGGGAAAAAGCAAGGATGCCTCCTCTCTCTGCTGAGCTGGATATTCTATCTAGTACAATAAGGCAAGAGATAAAAATTAAAAAGGCATGCAGACTAGAAAGGCAAATGTAAACTGTCTTTATTGTAGATAGTATGATCACATACATGAAAAAGCCCCCAAAATATACAAAACAAAGCTACTTAAAATGGTAAGTATTTTGACAAGGTTGTGGGATTCAAGCTCAATACACAAAACCGATGGTATTTATATAGAGTATCAAAGAGCAAGAGGAAATTGACATTTTCAAAATAATCACACTTACCAGAGCATCTGAACCATAGTATACTTAGGGATAAATCTGACAAAAGGTGACCGAGATTTGTATGCTGAGAGCCACAAAACATTGCTGAGAGAAATATTAAAAAAAAAAAAGCTATTCAATGCAGATTTATTTAAGGATCAGAAGGCACAATATTGTTAGTATGTCCATTTTCCTCAATTGGTCTACAGAACCAACAATCAATCCCAATCAAAATCTCAAGACTTTTTTTTTTTAGCTGACAAGCTTATTCTAAATTTTATAAAGAAAATGCCAAATGCTAGAATAGTCAAAGCAACTTTGAAAAAGAAAAAAGCTAGAGGACTTACCGTAAAGCTACAGTAATCAGTGCAGCATTGATATAAATATACACAGATGGATCAATGGAACAAAATATAAAGTCCAGAAATAGATGAACAAATGTATGGTCAATTGATTTTTGACAAATGTGCCAAAGCAATTCAATGGTGAAAAGATAATCTGTCCAACAAATTGTGCTGAGCCACCGGGATATCCATATGCAAAAATAGAAATCCTTACCTCTAACAACACACAAAATGCAACTCAAATCATAGGTCTAAATATAAGAATGAAAACCATAAAATTCCAGAAGAAAATATAGAATAAACTCTTAGTGACCTTGTGCTTGGCAATGATATTTTTTAAGATTTTATTTATGTATTAGAGCTAGAGAGAGAGCATGAGCTGTGGGGAGGGGCAAAGGGAGAGGGAGAAGCAGGCTCCCTGCTGAGCAGGGAGCCCGATGCGGGGCTCGATCCCAGGACCCTGGGATCAGGACCTGAGCTGAAGGCAGATGCTTAACTGACTAAGCCACCCAGGCGCTTGGACCATGATTTCTTAAATATGACATAAAAAACAAACTATAAAACAAAAGATCAACAAATTGGATTTTATCAAAATTAAAAATATCTATTCTTCAAAAGACAAGGTTAAGAAAAGGAAAAGGCAATCATAGACTTGGAAAAGTATTTGCAAAACATGTATCTGACAAAGGACTTACACTTTAAATATACAAAGAACTCTTATAACTCCAAACAGACAAACAACCCAATACAAGATGGGCACAAGGTTTGAGTACCTTGGAATTGATTTGGGGGTAGAATAGGAGGTAGAGGTCAAGAAATCTTCATGACTTTGAGATGGGGAAGATTTTGGATCAGAATAGAAAAAAGCACTAATACTAAAAAGTTTGATAAATTACATTCAAATTAAGAACTTTTTTTTATCAAAAGACACTATCAGTGAACTGAAAAGTCAAACCATGGAGTAAGAGAAAATATTTTCAGTACATATAGTAGTAGTAGCAGAGAACATGTTTCCAGAACTTGTGAGGAACTCTTACACCTCAGTAAGAAAAAGACAACCCACGAGAAAAGTTGTCAGGAGAGTTGAACAGGCACTTTCAAAACAGAATAGCCAAATGGCCAACAAGCATATAAAAAGGTGTTTAAACTAATTAGTGATTATGGAAATAGAACTTAAAAGCACAATAATTCACTAAACAGCAAAAGGGCTAAAATTAAAGATGAATAATATAAAATATTGCCAACAAACAAATTGGAAATAATACCAGTGTAAGTGTTTGATAGTATCCACTGAAACTTCCCTGTCACCCAGGGATTCCATTCCTAGAAAGATGTACATGTGTTCCTTAAAGTATGTACATATGTTCATTAAACAACATAATGTTCATAGCAGTGCTATTTCTAGTAACACTAATCTGAAAGCAACCTAATTGTTGCTTTCAACAATTATATGTTGTATATAATATTCTGTTATACAATAGAACCATATAACAGAATATTATATGGCAATAGGAATGAATGTTATATGGTTCTATTGTATAACAGAATATTATATGGCAATAGGAATGAATGATTAGTGTATGGATGGATAATTTCCTGACGTAATGTTGAGCAAAAGAAGATAGACACAGAGTAGTACGGACTGTATAATTCCATCTATAAAAAGTTTAAAAGAAGTAAAAAATCACACTAGTAAAAGACAAGACAGTGTTTACTTTTGTAGGGGGTGTGGGATCATGACTGAGCAAGAGCACACAGAGGTTGTCTGGTGCTCCTGATATTCCATTTCTTGTAATAGTAGGTGGCAATTGCATGGATATATTCACTTTTTGAATATTCATCAAGCTGAACATTTATAATTTGTTCATTTTTCAGTATACGGAACCTATCTGGGAAAGACTGACCTTTCTTTGGAAGATAGCAGGGGAACAGGGGAAACACAGGCATCAACCAGACCTATTGTTTCCATTCTAGTAGGATAGACATCATATTATTAATTTAGATCCACCATATCCTGATCCTTGAAAAGTTTTCAGAATTTCTTTTCCCTGTAGTTTCAGTATATGCTGGCAAATTTATCTTACTTTGTTTTTAATAATACATACTAAGAAGTTGTACTTGAATGTGATCCTCCATGCCATCCCCAGTTCCCAGGTTCCAGGTCCTTGCCTGCATGAGTCTTGCATTAACAGTGTCCTCTGACAGCTCTCAAGTTCCATCCACCCTACGGCAGTGTCTGTTATGCACTTGTAAGAACCTTATTTTCCTCCTCCTCTCTCTCCCCACACCCATCTGAGTGTTCTTTAGGGAGAACAAGAAACCTTTATTCTTTCCTGCTACCTGCTTTATTCTCTTAGGAGAAATTCCTTCTTTTTCTAAAACATTCCCCTCAGGAATTAGAAATGAATCCTAATTCTTAAACATTGATTACTTGCTGAAGTTGCTGAAAGAGCATACGCATGGACATTTCTCCTGAGGGGAATTTTTTTATTGGAGTGAAATTGCTGTATGACTCAAAAATGCTTTTGTCTTGTTTTGTTTTTTCAGAAAAAGGGATGGGGAGGTGGAGAAATATTTATTTGTTCAAATATACAATATAAATATTTTGTTCCTGCTCGCTGTTTATATAAATGTAGAGTGATTTGTATGAATGTAATATTGCTCTCAGCCTTGAAAGGGAATCTGACATTCTGAGCAAAATATATTGGTAAATAAATATTGTTATATCCTACAACTCAAATGGTTCTCAGATAAGCTCAGAATGTAAAAGGTACTTTCTTTTCTCTTTCTTTTCCCGTCCCTCTCTCCCCTTTTCCCTTCCTTTCTTTCTACTTCCTCCTTTTCTTTTTTTTCTTTCCTTTCCTTCTTTCCCTTCCTCCTTTCCTACTATCCAAGCAGACCAATGTCTAATGTAGACTTATATATATATTTCTGATGATTCAAAGAATCAGATGGACGCAGATCAATTTGAGCAACAACCATGTCTACAGGCAGTTTATTATTTCATTTTGAGTTGAGACCTAAGATCCTAGAATAAAAATGTGAAGAAAAATTTTCTGTTTTAGTATTTGGATTGGAGAAGGAGAAATTCAATTTAATTATCTTAAGAATCCATTAGCTAATGCATAGTTTTATCAATGTTCCCAGAAAAGTTTGGCTCCAGTGCCCTGGTGGGCAACTGCTCAGTTTCAAAGAGACCAAAGAGGGGGTGTACCAGGAAAGATATGACCTGTACAGACTTACATTGTGAGTCAGAGTATATCATTTGGTGGGGATCAAAGATCCAAGAGTTGAGCTGAAGAAAATATGGCCATAAATTCTACCTGAGCACGAGGCTTCTGAATTTGTAACTCTTAGCTTTGAAAAGTGAATGGATGATTTAATTCATTGAGAACCTATCCAAATTACATGCTTTGTGAATAAGGAATTGATTGATAAGAGTGGCCTATTTATTGAATCTATAAATGCCTGCTTCTCTAATTTATGGCCTAAGCCTCAGTCATTTGCATCATAAATTCAGAAGGGCAAATTCACAAGTACATAAATTAGAGAGTTCAAATATTTATTCCTCAAAGATGCCTCCCTTGACTTTCTAGGCAATGTAACCCCTCCCTAGCTGCCATTATACCTTAATAACCTATTTTTTGTTAATCTGTCTTCCTCCACCAGAATACAGGTTCCTTCAGCTTTGGGAGCAGGAACACATTTTGTCTTGTATCTCCACAACTTATACCAAGTTCCATGTAAATCATTAGTATTTAACTGGATGTTTATGCCAAGCATGCTTAAGGATTGTACAGTAGGAAACCATGTTCAACAAATGAACGTGATGTGAGGCCTCACCTCAAGAAACTTACAGGACAGTTGATTCTTGACCTTTCACACAGAATTAGTTGTCCACTCCTATATATCGCCTTATGCTCCCATCATACCCTTTATTCGTTACAACCCTTACATTCTCACCCAGAACTTCACCTTCATTCCCAATCCAATGCATCAGCAAAGCATCATCCTTGCTTGGAAATGTTTAATTCCTCCACATTCCTACCATACGCAGGCCATCTTCTGTAAGCTGGCATGTTAGTAAAGCTTTTTCTTACATTAACTCTACCTTTTTAGCTATATCTCTATTTATTCTCCAAAGCTGAACCAAATGCTATGGAACACCCTATATCTTCCTACTTCTTCACTTTTCATGCCACCTCTGTTGCCTAGAATGTTCTTTTCACAATATCTATTAGAAGTCTTTCTGTTGCTCAAAGCACAGGCTAACAACAATTGTTTTCTGAAAGGGGACCCCACTATCACATTAAGTGAATCAATCTTTCTCTCTCTCTCCCCTTTTTGAATTCTGCTATTTATCCATCAATTCATTCAACAAATATTTACATAGAACGTCTATGTGCCAGCTATCAGACCAAAAGAAATGATGTCTCTTTCACATAGCTTACAGTTCAGTGAGGGAGACAGATATTAGAATCACATAACTAATCTTGAAATGACAACTGTGCTGAAAGTCTCAAAGGAGAAATACATAATGCTGTTACAGCACACAGCTCAACTAACTAACCTTAGGAAGGTCAGGGGAGGCTTTCCTGACCGATCTATCAGTGTTGTTGAGAGCTAGGTGAGGATGAATACAGGGAATAGTCTAAGCAGAGGGTACAGCCTGTGCATAAGTTCAGTAGCAGCAGTGAGCATAGGGTGTTTGAGGGAATGGAAGAAAGCTCACTATGCACTAGCCAGTGAGGAGCAGCCTGGGCTGGATAAAACAGGCAAAAACTAAATTGTCAGTGGGGTGTCACAGACCATAGTATGAATTTGAATGTGTATCTTAAGATGAGTTGTTAAAATATTTTAAGCAGGAAGGTGAGATGATCCGATTTGCAACTCAAAAAGATCACTCTATGCAGGGTAGAAATTAATTGTAAATGATAATGGCATGAGTGGATGCAACAGTTCAACTGAAGTAGTCTAGGAAGGAGCTGATGGTAGCTTGGACTTGAGGGGTGATTGTGATGGTAGAAGTCAAGAAAGATGAGCAGATTTGAGACCAATTTAGGAGGTAACATCAATAGGACATAATGCAAGATTATATATGGGGGCTAATGGGGAGAAAGAAGACAAGGAGCCTCCTGGCTTTCTGACTTGAGTAATAGAATAGAAGGTGGCAGAAATGGAGCACCGGGTGTTATACGCAAACAATGAATCATGGAACACTACATCAAAAACTAATGATGTAATAAAAAAAAAAAAAGATGGCAGAAACATTCACTGTAAGAGGACCAGGTTTGCTATTTGGGGGAGTGTAAGACATTAATTACTGTAATTACTTTATGTGGTATCTTTCAGAGTCAACCTTGTCTTGTCATTTTAGTATATGCAGCATCCTGCCATCTAGTATACACTGCACAATACCCAACTACATAACTTACACACAGTCACCACTCCATAAAATATCAGTGCTACAGTGATTTGCAAATAGTGTAAGTACAATAAACAAATCATAAACTTACATCCTTAACCTTTGTGCAAGATTAAAAGGTCAAATTAAAAAAAATAAAAGCTCAAATTTAGGTATTTCATTTTTTAAAGATTTTATTTGAGAGAGAGTGAGAGAGCTGAGAGAGAGAGAGGATGAGTAGTGGGGAGGGGCAGAGATAGAGGCAGAGGGAGAAGCAGGTTCCCTGTTGAGCAGAGAGCCTGACATGGGGCTGGATCCCAGGACCCTAGGATCATGACCTGAGCCCAAGGCAGACACTTAACCAACTAAGCCACCCAGGCGCCCTTGTAAGTATTTATTTCAAATAATTAAAGTGGTTAATCTATTTATTTAACATCTTTAGGGGTTATAATCACTGAAAGCTTTTATTTAAAGAGGTCATTTCAGCTGTCAAACTATGGTGTAAATCCTTAGAGCTGAAGTTTTATAGTAAATAGAGTATCTGGCTCCTAGAACTTTTGTTCTAGGACAAACATCTTTTCTAGAAAGTTTATGTCCCAAATGACTATATTCCACTGTTGGTTTGGGGACATGTTTTGTCTTCTTGGTGACAAGATACCTTCCTGGGTGTTTCCCAGGAGAGGCAGTTCGGTTAAGTGAAGAAAGCTCTGGTCTAAGTTTGTCCTGGTTTTAGCACTACCAAGTTATCCTCTATTAAGTCACTTAGCTTCTTAGATTTTCAGTTTTCTCATATATGAATCGGGATCACTCCCAATTTAAAGACACTAATAGTGGGAAAAACCTACAAAGATCAAAAGAAATAGGTTCTTACAAACAATGTGTTTGGTTAGAAGTCTTAGTTTTCATGTTTTGGGCTTGGTTTCATGGAAAAAATTTAGATTTGCATCTAATGATTCCGTTACAGCTACATGGTACTTGGTATTACAACTACATGGTACTTGATGAAGATGGTGCTGACCTTAGGAGTTGCTGACCTTAGGAGGAGGCAAGTAAAACTTTTACTAGCAGCTCTGTATGATATGGTATGAGGAGACACACACAAACACACACACACACACACACACACACACACACACAGTCCCTTCAGAAACAAAAACAAAACCTGTCCTCAGAAGCCTTGCCATCCAAATAGGTAATGGATCTCGAACATGAGAAAGACACAAAAAATATTCTGCAACATACAAACTAAATGATATCCTATAACAACAACAAACATATAACATTTACCACGCAGTAGGAACTATTGAAGCACTTTGCATGAATGACTGTATTCATTCCCCATTAACAACCTGATGTGATAAATGCTATTAGTATCTTCATTTCACAAATTGGGAAAGAAAGGTATAGAAAGGGTAACCTGTCCAAGGTCACAGTGTCAGAGCTGGAGTTCCATGCTATCAACCATTCAGTGCCTCTTATGGGAGGCATGCCATCTCATATCACTGAAAATAATTTTGTCCTATTTCCTGCTACAATTCTGAGAATATATTTTGTGTGAATTGGGATTCTTATTTCCTATAACTTGATACTACAGAGTTCTTAGTTGCCAGACAATTTTTCTACTAATGATGAATTTATTTCTTATTGAAAGAAATTTAAATAAAACTTGAGATGAGACTAACCATCTTGGTTTTTGTTTTGAAAAAAAAAAAATTGATCCAGAAGATTCAGATAGGTATCTTTCAACAATACTGTTTTAGAAAAAGGACAGAAATGAAATCTGAAAAATATTACAAACTGCAAATTCCACTTGTATAAGCTATTCCATTAACCTAGAATACTTTCTTCCTCCCTTTCTTCCTAGTCCTCATTCCCATGAAGATTCATCTAAAACCTCACTTCCTACCAGGATGCCCCACCTGGCCATCACTCTTCTCTCCACTCCAGGTGATCTTAGAGTTCCTCCTCTATGCTCTATGCAGTCATCGCACCTATGTGTCCTCTATCATGATACTTGAACCCTTCCACATAGGTGTGTTTTCTGTCTCATCATCTACATTTTAAACCTTTTGAGGAACAATGCCCTTTATCATTATAACCTCAGCTTTTAGCATGGAACCGGGATTTCAACATACGTGTGTAGAATGAATGCCCATAAACATTTTTATTGTTTTTCATGGCAGATTTTATATAAGTACCATCAGTCTCTTTGATGGAAGATAGCTAATGAAAGGGATCAATGGTTAAATGATAACTGATCAATTCTGTGGTTATTGTAGTTGTTGTATATTGTAACAGAAGTCTAGTGAGGTGAAGTATATTTTGCTTCCTCAATTTTTGTGAGTCATCCATGAAGACAAGAGAGGCAAACCCATGTCCTTGAACCCTTGCCGCTCTCTCCTCCTGCTGCTGTTTTGGCAGCAATCACCACCGGCCCCCACCCCTACTGCACTCATTAGCCAGAAAATTCAGCACAGCCAGATTACTTTCACTATGTGTCTTTGTCATCATTAGCCAGTGTTTTGCGCTACTAAGAAAAACCACACTGCACAAAGAGAAATAATAAGCCTTCTGGATTTTATGAGAGAAAACTATGGGAGATTCAGGGCTGAATGAGTGGACATATACTCTAGCTTTCTTTTGACCACAGTTTGGAGGCTGAGGAAGCTCTTTGAAGTTTAAGATGGCAACCTTTCTAAGCAAGAGATTACTCTGTTCCAAGAAAGGTGGTGAATAACAGAGGCTTACAGTTAACAATTCAAGAATAATCAGTTTATAAATTATAAAGTGGGCTAGATGGGCAATGGGTTTTAAGGAGGGCACTTGTTATGATGAGTCCTGGGTGTTATATGTAAGTAATGAATCACTGAATTCTACTCCAGAAACCAATATTGCACTGTATGTTAACTACCTAAAATTTAAAATAAAAAAGTAAATGACAATGAACAACAAAGTGCTCTACAGATTTTAATATATTTTTAGTGCCCTATACAATGTCTATGTGGAGTAAACACATATGTGTGAGGAAGGAATGAATGAAAACTTAGTTCTGTTGGAAGAAAAAAGGAAGAGAATGTCCAGGAGCCAACTCAATTCAACAAGCACAGAATGCAGACCAAGCCCCATGTAGGATTCAGAGCATGTAAAGATGAGTCAGGAAGCTCTTCTGACAAGTCTATTGGAGGAGGGAATGGGAAATGAGGCCAGACATGCAGAACTCTGGAGAATACATCTATCAGGATATGAAGAGAGAACAAGAAAGGCTTGGGAGAGTGTACTGCATATGGTGACAGACACTTAGACTGTGGTGAATCTTCAAAATTAAGGTTTAATTACTATAATGACATAAACCCAAGTAGATCTAGATTCTGATATTTAGATTAGAAGATTAGAATTGATGTCTTGCTATAGGTTTCTCCTTTGTCTCCTTCTATATCATTTTGTGTTCCTAAGGAACAATGAAATAAAGGCAAAGAAATGTTATTTTTTTGTTTTTTTGAAAATTGTACTGTTTTTGGTGAGGTGGGGGAATGATCATCTTTCACTATAAACCCCTCATGTGGAGCTTTAATGTGACTCCCTCTAAGTTACAAACTTCAGTTTTTGTATGCTTATTTTCAAGACCCACTATACCAGCGTTTGCTTCACAAGACACTAGACTGTCTTTTTTTAATTTGTATTTTTTGTTTTTTTAATTTAAATTCAATTAATATATAATATATTATTGGTTTCAGAAGTAGAGGTCAGTGATTCATCAGTCTTATATAATACCCAGTGCTCATTACATCACATGCCCTTCTTAATGTCCATCACCCAGTTACCCCATTCCTCCACCTCCCTCCCCTCCAGCAACCCTCAGTTTTTTTCCTATGATTAAGAGTCTCTTATTGTTTGTCTCCCTCTCTGGTTTTGTCTTGTTTTATTTTTTCCTCTCTTCCCCTATGTTCCTCTGTTTTGTTTCTTAAATACCACATATCAGTGAGATCATATAATTGTCTTTCTCTGATTAACTTATTTCATTTAGCATAATATCTTCTAGTTCCATCTATGTCATTGCAAATGGCAAGATTTCATTTTTTTTGATGTCTGAGTAATATTCCATTGTATATATACCACGTCTTCTTTATCCATTCATCTGTTGATGGACATCTGGGATCTTTCCATAGTTTGGCCATTGTGGACATTGCTGCTATGAACATTGGGGTGCAGGTGCCCCTTTGGAGCACTACATTTGTATCTTTGGGGTAAATACCCAGTAGTGCAATCGCTGGGTTGTGTAGGGTAGCTCTATTTTCAACTTTTTGAGAAACCTCCATACTGTTTTCCAGAGTGGCTACACCAGCTTACATTCATACCAACAGTGTAGGAGGGTTCTCCTTTTCCACATCCTCACCAATATCTGTTGTTTCTGACTTGTTAATTTTAGCCATTCTGACTGGTGTGAGATGGTATCTCATTGAAGACACTAGACTATCTTAAGATCTTCTGTCTGTCTCTGTGCCTCTATGTCTCTGTCTCTGAATGGGTCTCTTTCTCTCTCTCCCACATACAAATACACTCTCACATATGCATGTGTTCACATAATTTACATGGTCCTGTCTGGTGTCCAAATTTTTTTTCCAACTACTTCATAGATTTTTATTATTTTAACTAAAATATTTATGGAACCCCTTCTGTGTGCCGCCTTATATGTTAGATGCCATAGAAATATACTAATATCTAGTTGAGGGGAAAATTATATATATAGGTTTTAAATGCTTAATGAAATACTATCTTATAAGATCTTTTGCTGCTTTTAATGAACTTCTTTAATATGTTTTCTACTTTGACTTTCAAGCAACTATCAATATCCTCATTTTAAGGATGAGGAAGCCAATGTAGGGAGTTTAAACCATCTTGTGATCACACAGGTGGTATGTGACATGGTCAGGAAGACAAGTCACATCTTATAAAATCTGATCCAGTGTTCCACAGTTGTTTCATTTGTCCTCAGGACAAGACCAGGTAGAGGCAAATGCTCATATTTTCATAAAGGGACTCTGGATCACAGGACTTAGAACCAAATTATTCTCTTGGGAGAGGCAAGCAGAGAGTGCAAAAATGAATGGGGCACAGGGCCAAAGTGGAAGAATGGCTCAGTGGGAAAGAAGCCAAAACAAGAATGAACAATGCTGAGTGGACATGGGAAAGGAACCAGCTGTGGGGGTGGTGCAAAATGGATAGCCATACCTGCCAAATTAGTATATGATTGAAGCAGGGTGATCAGTAACTGAAAGATGAAATTTTCTTCCAGGAAAAGATTTCACATCTCTGTCCTACCAATATTAAGACCCAATAGGGGCCAAATACTAATTAGATGACTGGGTACATGTAGATCTATCTAAACCTTGGGCAAGCCAAGTTTAAGAAAGAGGAAATATAAGAAAGAAAGAGGAGACATTTCTCCCTAAATTAATTGAACATAAAATCTATCAAAATGCCAGCAGAAATCAAGAAGCTAATCCAAACATT
This sequence comes from Leptonychotes weddellii, assembly GCF_054177405.1. Taxonomy (NCBI): domain Eukaryota; kingdom Metazoa; phylum Chordata; class Mammalia; order Carnivora; family Phocidae; genus Leptonychotes; species Leptonychotes weddellii. The sequence goes on along the minus strand of NC_138371.1, from coordinate 123,507,666 downwards.
TATATGGAAATATAGAGAACCCAGATTAGGCAAACAAATTTGAAAAGAAGAATAAAGTTGAAGGACTTTCACTTTCAAATTTCAAAAATTACTATAAAGCTACAGTAATCAAAACAGTACAGCGCTGGCATAAGGATAGACAAATAGGTCAATAGAACAAAATTGAGAGTCCAGAAATAAGCCCTTATATTTAAAATAAATTGCCAAAGCAGTTTATTAGGAGAATGGATAATCCCTTCAACAAATGGCACGGGGACAATATCTACATACAAAATATTAATTTAGATCCTTACATCATACACAAAACTCGAAAGTGATCATAGACCTAAATTTAGGAGATAAATTTATAAACTTTTTAGATGAAAAGAGGGGGGAGGAGTTAAGGTGGAGGAGGGGTAGGAGGACCCTGAGCTTGTCTAACACAGGTAGATAATTATGAAGTTATTCTGAACACCCAGAAGTCAATCAGAGGTGTGAGAGAACAAAAATTGCAAGTCTATAAGTAGAAAAACAACCATCTTTTGGAACGTAGGAGTTATGGAAGTTCTCTTAGCTGTGTATGAAGCAGCAGGGAGGAGCCTGCTTTGGGAGTCTACCACAAAGTATTAGAAGCAACAGAACACGAAATCTGAACTTTTAAGTTCACTACCATGGGGGATGTACCTGGATTAAAGGTACCCAGGTTGGCAAAGAGGGGCAGAATACCTGGAGTGACAGGGTGGTCTGAGGATCCCCTGGGTCACAGGAAGAAAAGGTGGTGCTAAGGTGTTTCACTGTTCCTAGGCCTAGGACCTGGGAATCCGGCAGAGAGTAGGGGGTCTTGGTTACCAGCTTTCTGCTATAAAGTGCGAACCTCTTTGTGGTCATGCGACCACTTTCCTCGAATGGGTTGGCAAGCATGGTGAGAACCTCTCCTGGAGGAACAGTGTGGGTCCAAGCTGCCGGCATCCCTGAAATTTGGAATTTTGAAACTTGGTCAAGCACTTGAGATAAAAAGACTAGACATGGGCAGGGTGAACAGGATTCAGATGGAACTGGAAAACAAATAGGGTGATTGATTGCTTTTCTGTGAGGACTCACTGAAGAGTAGGGGGCATGAACTTAACAGCTCTGAGGCTAGAGAGTAGGGCACAGCCATTTTCATCCTGCTCATCCCTGAAATCCTTCAGGGAGCAAAACAATGCCACCTAGTGGAGGCTGGAGCCATATACACTAGCCCCACCCCGCTGTGCCCTGTAGAAGCATTCCACTGAAACAAGTCAGCCTGAGAATCAGCCCAGCAGGTCCCTCTCCCAGAAGACCAGCACAAAAAACGCATTACCACCAATTTCATTGATCACAGAGTGCCACAAAGCTTCAGCTCTAGGTGAAATAGGATTGAGTTTCCTTTTTACTTTTATCCTTTATTTTATTTTTTATTATTCATTTATTTTCTTATATTGTAATTCCTTTTTTAATGTTTTATTATTTTTTAATTTATATATATACACTTCTTGTATATATATATTTTTATTTTTTATCTACTTTTATTTGGGGATCAGATTCTTTTAAGAAGCGACCAAAAATCTAGGGATTTTTTTGGGGGGGAGGTCTTGTTTTGTGTTTTTTTCTTGTTTTTTTGTTCTTTTTGTTTGTTTTTGGTTTTTGTTGTTGTTTTTGCTGTTTGTTTTTTCTCTTCTTTTCTTTTCTGGACAAAATGACAAGATGGAGGAATTCATCCCAAAAGAAAGAATACGAGGTAGAACTCATGGCCATGGTTTTAATCAATACAGATATAAGTAAGATGTCTGAATTAGATTTTAAAACAACAATTATAAGGATACTAGCTGGGCTTAAAAAAAACATGGAAGACTCTAGAGAATCCCTTACTATAGAGATAAAATAACTAAAATCTAGTCAGGCCAAAATTAAAAATGCTATAACCAAGATGCAAACCCAAAAGGAGGCCATAAAAATGAAGATGGAAGAAGCAGAGGAGTGAATCAGTGATATAGAAGACAAAATTGTGGAAAATAATGAAGCTGAAAAGAAGAGGGAAAGAAAGGTAATGGACCACAAAGGTAGACTTAGAGAGCTCAGCAACTTAGTAAAATATAATAACATTTGTATCATAGGAGTCCCAGAAGATGAAGAGAGAGATAAAGGGGCAGAAGACTTATTCAAACAAATTGTAGCTGAAAACTTTCCTAATATGGGGATGGACACAGACACCAAAATCCAAGAAGCACAGAGAACGCCCATTAAATTCAATAAAAGGTGGCCACTGCCAAAGCATATCATAGTCAAATTCACAAAATACACGGACAAGGAAAGAATCCCGAAAGGTAAAAAAAGTCCTTAACCTACAAGGGAAGACAGATCAGGTTCACAGGAGATCTGTCCATGGAGACTTGGCAGTCCACAAAGGAGTGAAGGAAATACTCAACATGCTGAATGAGAAGAATATGCAGCCGAGAATTCTTTATCTAGCAAGGCTGTCATTCAAAATAGGAGAGAGAAAGAGTTTCCCAGACAAACAAAAACTAAAGGAGTTCATAACCACTAAACCAGCCGTGTAAGAAATTTTAAGGGGGACTCTTTGAGTGGAGAAAAAAAACCCCAAAGACTAGAAAGGACCAGAGAACATCACCAGAAACATCAACTCTACAGGTAACACAATGGCACTAAATTCATATCTCCCTGTAATCACTCTGAATGTAAATTGACTAAATGCACCAACAAAAAGACATAGGGTATCAGAATGCATTAAAAAAAAAAAAAGAAAGAAAAAACAAGATCCATCTATATGCTGCCTACAAGAAACTCATTTTAGATCTAAAGACACATGCAGAATGAAAGTGAGGGGATGGAGAACCATCTATCATGCAAATGGACATCAAAAGAAAACCAGAGTAGCCATACTTATATCAGACAAACTAGATTTTAAACCAAAGACTGTAACAAGAGATGAAGAAGGGCATTATATCATAACCAAGGAGTCTATCCATCAAGAAGATTTAACAATTATAAGTATTTATGCCCCCAACTTGGGAACACCCAAATATATAAATTAATTAATAACAAACATAAACTCATTGATGATAATACAGTAATAGTAGAGGACATTTATACCCCACTTACAGCAATGGACAGATCATCTAAGGAGAAAATCAACAAGGAAATAAAGGCTTTGAATGACACACTGGACCAGATGGACTTAACAGATATATATAGTCAGAACATTTCATCCTAAAGCAGCAGAGTACACATTCTTCTCCAGTGCACATGGAACATTCTTCAGAATAGATCACATACTGGGGCACAAATCAGCCCTCAACAAGTATAAAAAGATCGAGATCATACCATGCATATTTTCTGATCACAATGCTATGAAACTGGAAGTCAACCACAAGAAGAAATTTGGGAAGACCTCAAATACATGGAGGTTAAAGAACATCCTACTAAAGAATGAATGGGTTAATGAGGAAGTTAAAGAAGAATTTAAAAAAATACATGGAAGCATGTGAAAATGAAAGCATGACAGCCCAAAACCTTTGGGGAGCAGCAAAAGCAATCCTAAGCGGGAAGTATGTTGCAGTACAGGCCTACCTCAAGAAGCAGGAAAAGTCTCATATACACAACCTAACCTTACACCTAAATGAGCTAGAAAAGAAGCAGCAAATAAAGCCTAAAGTCATCAGAAGAAGGGAAATAATAAAGATTAGAACAGAAATCAATGATATAGAAACAACAACAAAAAAACCCAGTACACAGATTAATGAAACTAAGCTGGTTTCTCAAAAGAATTAATAAAATTGATAAATCCCAGCCAGACTTATCAAAAAAGAAAAGAGAAAGGAACCAAATTGATAAAATCACAAATGACAGAGGAGAGATCACAACCAACACCACAGAATACAAACAATTATAAGAGAATGTTGTGAAAAATTATATGCCAACAAACTGGGCAACCTCAAAGAAATGGACAAATTCCCAGAAACTTACAAACTACCAAAACTGAGAGAAGAACTAGAAAATTTGAACAGACCCATAATCAACAAAGAAAACAAATCAGTAATCAAAAATCTCGCAACAGGGGAGCCTGGGTGGCACAGTTGGTTAAGCATCCGACTCTTGGTTTTGGCTCAGGTTGTGATCTCAAGGTCATCAGATTGAGCCCCATGTCAGACTCCACACTCAGTGCAGAGTCTGCTTAAGTTTCTTTCTCCCTCTGCTCCTCCCCCCTGCTCGCTCTCTCTCTCAAATAAATAAATAAATCTTTTAAAAAATCTCCCAACAAACAAAAATCCTGGGCCAGATGGTTTCCCAGGGAAATTCTGCCAGACATGTAAAGAAGAGTTAATACCTATTCTTCTCAAACTGTTCCAAAACCTAAAAAATGGAAGGAGAACTTCCAAACTCATTCTACAAAGCCAGCATTACCTTGATTTCAAAACCAGACAAAGACCCCACTAGCAAGGAGAATTACAGGCCAATATCCCTGATGAACATGGATGCAAAAATTCTCAATAAAATACAAATTTAATTCAATAGTACATTAAAAGAATGATTCACCACAATCAGGTGGGATTTATTTCTGGACTGCCGGGGTGGTTCAATATTCACAAATCAATCAATATGATACACCATATTAATGAAAGAAAGAGTAAGAACCATATGATCCTGTCAATAGATGCAGAAAAAGCATTTGACAAAATAAAGCATCCTTTCCTGATAAAAATATCAACAAAATAGGGATAGATGAAACACACCTTAACATCATAAAGGCCATATACAAAAGACCCACAGCTAATATGATCTTCAATGGGGAAAAACTGATAGTCTTTCCCCTACGGTCAGGGACAAGACAAGGATGTCCACTCTCACCATTACTATTTAACATAGTACTGGAAATCTTAGCCTCAGCAATCAGACAATAAAAAGAAATAAAAGGCATCAGGGGTGCCTGGGTGGCTCAGTCTGTTAAGTATCTGCCATCAGCTCAGGTCATGATCTCAGGGTCCTGGAATTGAGCCCTGCATCGGGCTCCCTGCTCAGCGGGAAGACTGCTTCTCCCTCTCCCGCTCCCTCCGCTCATGTTCCCAGGCTCCCCTGTTGCGAGATTTTTGATTACTGATTTGTTTTCTTTGTTGATTATGGGTCTGTTCAAATTTTCTGTCTCTGTCAAATATATAAATAAAATCTTTAAAAAATATCATTGGGAAAGGAGCTGATATAAACTCAATGTGCAGAAATCTTTTGCATTTCTGTACACCAGTAATGAAGCAGCAGAAAAAGAAGTCAAGGAATTGATCCCATTTGCAATTGCACCAAAAACAATAAGATACCTAGAAATAAATCTAACTAAAGAAGTAAAAGATGTATACTCTGAAAACAATAGAATACTTATGAAAAAAAACTGAAGAGGACACAAAGAAATGAAAAAGCATTCCATGTTCATGGATTGGAAGAACAAACATTGTTAGAATGTCTATACTACCCAAGGCAATCTACACATTTAATGCAATCTCCATCAAAATACCACCAGCATTTTTCACAGAGCTAGAACAAACAATTCTAAATTTGTATGGAACCACAAAAGACCCCAAATAGCCAAAGCAATTCTGAAAAAGAAAAAACTAGAAGCATCATGATTCCAGATTTCAAGCTATATTACAAAGCTGTAGTCATCAATACAGTATGGTACTAGCACAAAAATAGACACATAGATCAATGGAACAGAGTAGAGAATCCAGAAATGGACCCACAACTATGCTCAACTAATTTTTGACAAAGCAGGAAAGAATATCCAATGGAAAAAAAAAAAGTCTCTTCAACAAATGGTGTTGGAAAAATTGGACAGCCACATGCAGAAGAATGAAACTGGACCATTTCCTTACACCATACACAAAAACAGACTCAAAATGGATGAGACCTAAATGTGAGACAGAAATCCATCAAAATCCTAGAGAACACAGGCAGAAACCTCTTTGACATTGGCCATAGCAACTTCTTACAAGACACATCACCACAGGCAAGGGAAACAAAAGCAAACATGAACTATTGGGACTTCATCAAGATAAAAAGCTTCTGCACAGCAAAGGAAACAATCAACAAACCTAAAAGGCAGCCTACAGAATGGGAGAAGATATTTGCAAATGACATATTTGATAAAGGGTTAGTATCCAAAATCTACAAAGAACTTACCAAACTCAACACCCAAAAAACAAATAACCCAGTTAAGAGATGCGCAGGTGATGTGAATAGACATTTTTCCAAAGAAGACATACAGATGGCCAACAGACATGGGAAAAGATTCTCAACATCACTCATCATCAGGTAAATACAAATCAAAACCATGATGAGATACCATCTCACACCTGTCAGGGCAGCTAAAATTAACAACACAAGAAACAACAGGTGTTGGCGAGAATGAGGAGAAAGGGGAACCCTCTTACACTGTTGGTGGGAATGCAAACTAGGCGGCCACTCTGGAGAAGTATGGAGGTTCCTCAAAATGTTAAAAATAGAACTATGCTACAATCCAGCAATTGTACTACTAGGTATTTACCCAAAGTATACAAAAAAATAGATTTGAAGGGGTACATGCACCCTGATGTTTATAGTAGCATTATCAACAATAGCCAAACCTCCACAATGGAATATTACTCCGGGGGCTTCAAAAAGAATGAATTCTTGCCATTTTCAATGACATGAATGGAGTTAGAGTATATTATTCTAAGTGAAATGAGTCAGAGAAAGACAAATACCATATTATCTCACTCCATATGTAGAATTTAAGAAATAAAACAGATGATCACATGGGAAGGGGGAAAAGAAAAAAGGTGAGAGAGAACAAGCCATAAGGGACTCTTAACAATAGAGAACAAACTGAGGGTTGCTGTAGGGAAGGTGGGTGTGGGATGGGTTAAATGGGTGATGGGTATTAAGGAGGGCACTTGTTGTGATGAGCACTGGGTGTTGTATGTAAGTGATGAATCATTGAATTCTATGCCAGAAACCAATATTGCACTGTATGTTAACTACCTAAAATTTAAATTAAAAAAAGAAAGAAAAAAATCTTTATGACATTGGGTTAGGCAAAATATTCTTGATAATGCACTAAAAACATGAACCAGGAAGGAAACAGAATGGGCTCCATCTCATACTTTTGGGTTTTATTTAAGCAGTGCTGTAAAGATGAAAGAGAAGTGGTGTACATTGAGTGAATGGAAACCTCTTTGTGTCAGTAATCTTTTTGTTCATCCTCTGATCTGGACCAATAAACCCAGTAATTACCAGTAATTACACCCAGTAATTACAATTACTGGCAGTAGTAATTGTAGTAGTTTCCTATGGCTGCTATAACAAATGATCACAAAGTAGTGGCTTAAAGTTAGGCAAATGTATTATCTTATAGTTCTAGAAGTCAGAAGTCCAAAATCAGCCTCAATGGACTAATGTCAAGGTGTCAGAAGGGCTGGTTCCTTCTGGAGGCTCTAGAGGAGAATCTTTTTTCTGGCCTCTTCCAGCTTCTACAGACCACATGTATTCCTTTACTCATGGCCCTTTCCTTCATCTTCATGGTCAGCAGCACAGACCACTTCCTCTCTTTCTGACATTTGCTTCCATCATTACATTGTTTTCTCTCCCTGACCTTTCTGCCTCCTCTAATAAGGACCCTTATGATTACATTGGGTCCACTGAATAATCTAGGATAATTATTGCATCTCAAGGCACTTAATCATCTACAGGGTCCTTTTTGTCATGTAAAGTAATATTTTGCAGGTTCCAGGGTTAGGAATGGACATATTTAGGGGATGACTATTCAGCCTACCACAGTAATTAATAGTATCATTAAAAATGTTAATTCTGAAGTTATGTAGCATATTGATTCTTTTGGGAGATACAATGAAACCAAACATAATAACATTTTATATATGATTTAATCCTAATAAAATTTTCTGTTTTGAAGCAATTTGTGTGTGTGTGTGTGTGTGTGTGTGAAGGCGTCTGTCAGATTTCAAAGCTGATTCTGCACTTCTACTTTGATACTAAAAATACCATCAAATGCAAAATACAGATATAGGGATCATGGAATGCGTAGACCATCACATTCTCAGTCTTCAGTGTGTTCAGGAAAGGGTATACTTTAGGGTAATTGTAGGACACCAGCTGGTAGACTGTTTAGAAGGACATCTTTAATTTCTATGGTTTTCTTAAACATCTGGTCTCTTCTAGTAGATTTGCCATCAGAGAACTTTTAATTTTCTTTTGAGTTCTTGAAATAATTACTCCTGTCATACTTTTGCAGTTTCTACTTGATTTCCCAGCTAAGTATTGAGATTATTTTAAATCCCAGTGTTAGATTTTATGACTTTCTCTAATACATTTAGTATTGACATTCCCCCACATTAACAATTTCACAGTATCTTATTGAACAGAGTGGGATTTACCCCAGAAAGATGATGTATATCCTGGTTTGAGAAGTTTGATATTTTAACATCTGTATCCTGGCATTCTAGTCTATAGTTATTATTCTCCAAGGGAAGATATATTCATCTATTCATTCTTATTTATGTTTTGCTTTGTTCTAAAAAGTCTTTAAGAAATTTTGTTCATTTGAAAATATGTGTCTGAAGCAACTTAATTTTATGTATAAATCTCAGTGGCATTTTTAAAGTTTCCTATTGAAACTCTCCAACTCAGAGGTGAGAAAAGCTTCCAGGATTCTTTAGAACCCTATTTTTAACTCAGGTGTCTATAATCCATCTCAGATTGTGGACTGGAGTTGGCACACCGATAGCTAATATCATGAAGTGCTCTCCTGGATACATGCCTAGGACAGTGTAAGCTCCTTCCACTGTCCCTGAAATCTGATTTGTGTCCTAACATGCTTAGTGCCCAGGATGAGTCTCTGGCTGGGGTGGGTGCAGGTGCCCCTAGTTGGGTAACCTGTTCAGCCAGGTGCTGAAAGGTTGATACCTACTCTGTCGTTGGGGATTCCACATGGCTCAGGTCTGAAATTCATTCTCGTGCTGAAGTAGTTTACTTGAAGTATTGTCTTGGTTAATCTCATAACATTCATAGGAAGTACACATCATAGTTATCCCCATCTTCTAGGTGAGGATGCTGAGATCAGAAAATAATTTTTCCTTCCTCTCCATTCCCTTGGCACTTGTCCTGTCTATAGTTTATGGTATTGTTTAAAAGCATGGGCTTAGGGGTCTATCAGAATTCAAATCCTAGGCTTAGCACTTACTAGTTTAGTAACCTTAAGCAAGATAGTTAACTTATCTGTGCCTCAGTTTCCCTACCTGAAAACAAAAGGAGTATCAGTGCCTTTCTCAAAGGGTCATCACAAGATCACAAGGGCCTATAAATTATTTAGAACAACACCTGGCATGATGTAGATATTAACTAAATCTCAGTTCTTATTTTTATTGTTTTTCACTTCATTCTTTGTATTACAGCATTTTGTATGTGATTTTTTGCCCCTGTTAGAAAGTAAGCTCTTTGGGGGCACCTGAGTGGCTCAGTCAGTTAAGCCTCTGACTCTTGGTTTCAGCTCAGGTCATGGGATTGAGCCCCATATTGGGTTCTGTGCTTGGTGCAGAGTCTGCTTCATATTTTTTCTCCCTCTCCCTTCTTCTCTTTCTCTCTTTATCTCAAATAAATAAAATCTTTTTTATTATTTTTTTTGTTATGTTAAGTTAGCCACATACAGTACATCATTTGAGAGCTTTTCCTTTAAGGTCAGGAACACGACAGGGATGCCCACTCTCACCACTATTGTTCAACATAGTACTAGAAGTCCTAGCATCAGACAACAAAAAGAAATAAAAGGCATTCAAATTGGCAAAGAAGAAGTCAAACTCTCTCTCTTCATAAATGACATCATACTTTATGGAAAACCCAAAAGATTCTACCCCCAAATTACTAGAACTCATACAGCAATTCAGCAACGTGGCAGGATACAAAATCAATGCACAGAAATCAGTTGCTTTTCTATACACTAACACTGTAACTGTAGGAAGAGAAATTAGGGAATCAATTCCATCTACGGTAGCACTAAAAACCATAGGATACCTAGGAATAAACCTAACCAAAGAGGTAAAGGATCTATACTCTAGAAACTACAGAACACTTATGAAAGAAATTGAGGAAGACACAAAAAGATGGAAAAACATTCCATGCTCATGGATTAGAAGGATAAACATTGTTAAAATGTCTATGCTGCCCAGAGCAATCTACACTTTCAATGCCATTTCTGTTAAAATACCATCAGCATTTTTCAAAGAGCTGGAACAAACAATCCTAAAATTTGTATAGAACTAGAAAAGACCCCAAATCATCAAGGGAATGTTGAAAAAGAAAAACAAAGCTGGGGGCATCATGTTGCCTAACTTCAAGCTCTATTACAAAGCTGTGATCACCAAGACAGCATGGTACTGGCACAAAAACAGACACCTAGATCAATGGAACAGAATAGAGAACCCAGAAATGGACCCTCAACTCTATGGTCAACTAATCTTTGACAAATCAGAAAAAAATATCCGATGAAAAAAAGACAGTCTCTTCAATAAATGGTGCTGGGAAAATTGGACAGCTATGTACAGAAGAATGAAACTGGACCATTCTTACACCATACACAAAGATAAACCCAAAATGGATGAAAGACCTCAATGTGAGACAGGAATCCATCAAAATCCTAGAGGAGAACATAGACAGTAACCTCTTAGACATTGGACACAGCAACTTCTTTCAAGACACGTCTCCAAAGGCAAGGGAAACAAAAGCAAAAATGAATATTGGGATTTCATCAAGATAAAATGCTTCTGTACAGCAAAGGAAATAGTCAACAAAACAAAGAGGCAGCCCACAGAATGGGAGAAGATACTTGCAAATGACATTATAGATAAAGGGCTGGTATCCAAGATCTATAAAGAACTTCTCAAGCTCAACACCCAAATAAATAAAATTAAAAAAAAAAAAAGTAAGCTCTTTGAAGAAAAGCTTACTTCCCTGCCTTATTTATCTTGATTCCCTTGGAGTACCTAGCACAGAACAGTCCCTCAATATTTATTCAATTTGTGATTTACTTAAACACAGTTGCTGTCCATATTTATTGTCATCAGAAGAGGTCCAAACTTGTTTTCATACAGTAGGGAGACCAAATTAAATGATGTAACTGTTAGACTAAATAGGCACACAGTGCTATGTACTGATGGCTAGTGTGAACAGACTCCATAGAAAGAAGGGACTATTTCTCTGGTGACTTGCTTTTACTGGCTCCTGCCATTGCTGGTTACACTTCTCTTGCATAATGAATGCTCACTAATTGTATCCAAAGAACTTTTTTTTCTCCTTAGCTGCTATTTCATTAATTTGTGTGGAATTCCTTTTTCAAAATTTGTTCTAGGCAGAAGAAAATAAGATTTGAGGAAAATTGCAAAGTAATTAAGGCCATGTTGAAATAGCTTGGTGCTAGAGGCAGAATACATGGGAAATGTTCAGATATACAGATTGCCATATCTGAAGGGTATATACCCAAAGAGCCCATGCAATTTAACTAGTTAATCAAGTTACTGCTAGTTGTTTTCTAAGGTCTATAGACAATTAGAAAAGTGTTTTTAGCATTTGAAAGGAATTAAATCCAGTGCATAACTGTACCCAAGAAAAGACTGATCCAAGTAATTTGTTCAATAAGTTTTAGCATGAGGGCTTTTGGAACCTCTCATTTGGTTTGTACACTGGAATAAAATTTCATCCTTCATATGCAAAATATTATTATTAATGGAAGAAATAAGCTCATAAACCCTAACAGTTATAAAACTGATATGGACATGTTATTTAAATTCATCAAGATTAACTGGACAACTAACATGAATTCTTATAATCTGTGAGTCTATAATCACTTGTGCCCATAATAATAGCAGTAGTTATCATTTGTTAAAAACTTACTATGTACTGGCTTCTTTATATTTTATATCTGACTTAATATTCACTGCATTTCTAAGAATTCTGATTTCCATTTCATAGGTTAAGAGAGATTAAGTGGCTTGTTCAAGATCACACAGCTCATAAGAGGCCTGTGCCTCTTAGACTTTTGGCCCATTTCTAGTTGACTCTGGAACCTTGCTCTTGACTTTAAACTCACTATGCCCTGTTTTCTGTACTGCCTCCCACAGAGATTCTTACTTCCCTGGAATCCCAGTGCAATGCTTGGCCCTCTGTATTTCTTGTATACTCTCAGTCTCAGTACTTTACAGTGTGTTTAGGGGAATCAATGTGATCTGAAGAATATGACCCCTTTAAGTACATGATAAGGCATGATGATATGAGTTCTTCAAAACTCAATAATTCTGATATCCTTACACTCAGGGCTGATGTGAGCAATAACCATACTCTGCTCTCATGGTAATGGATCCTCAAGGGCTGATGGGAAAGCAATATTTGATGTGCTGTGACAACGGCAGACCACCTCCTTATTCTCTGAAAATAAACATCCCATTCTTGTTCCCAAAAGAAATCAGTAACTTTTGCCATATTTGTTATTTTTCATAAAACACAGATGTCTCATTTTAGTACTTAAAAGAATCTTAAATATCAGGATAACCTTGTTCATTTTAAAGACAAATCCCAGAAGAGTTGTAACAATACAGGCGCATTCATGTGCACATGCATCAAGCAAGCACAGCTACACTATGATTCCTATTCATTCACGTATTCCTTTATTCATTGATTCCATAAATACTTACTGATCACTGACTGTCATGCACTATGTGAATTCCTGAGGTGTCATTGTCTCATTCCTTAGACACTTAGAGCCCAGGGAATGGATGCTGACAAGAAAAAAGGCAATATCAAATCTGGGCAGAAGTGTTAAGCAGGGAAATACAGAGTTCTTGGGGAGTATACTGGAGGGGCATCTTACCCACCTAGAGGAAGTGATGTCAAAGCTGGACTTGAAGAATGAGTAGAAGGTAGTCAGGGATGACAATAGTAAATTCATGTGTCCCAATTCCCATTGATGATAACTGACTCAGAGAAGAGGAAATAGTCATTTCAGGCTTCCAACCTTGAGAGATGTGCTGAAAAGATTGCTTGTCTGCTGAGAATGTGGATTTTGGCAAAAAGAAATCTCTTGAAAGGCATAGTAGGAGTTACATCATTAATTTTGAGATGGAAGGAATCCAGGTGAGAAAAGCTTCATAGACTTAGGCTGATACTTCTAGCAGGTGGGTAACTGATGAGAGTAGATATTTTCCACAGGAATGGTTACTTTTGAGACAGGGAGCAGCATCCTAGTTTTAGCAGATGGAATAAGATCTTTTGGTAAGACTGACCTCAGGATTCACAACAGTCAAAAATAGGAGTGAGACCCTCACAATGGGAGGCACAAGTTATCTTCACTAGGAGCCAGTCTCCCATCCCTGGTACATTTTTCCATGGTGAATGTGCTGGTTACTTGAACATTTGCTCCACCCCCAGATACATTTTCTTCCCCTAGTAGGCTTATTCTTACCAGCTGTACCATCTGAACTCCCTTTCTTTCTGTCTTCTGATTTAATTCAGTGAAAGAAAAACATTGCTAGGTGATCAGAGAGTGGGAAGAGAAGAGTGTTTGGAGTATTTTCCCCCCACTCTCACCCAGCCTTATCTCTTCTGTGTTCCTCTGTGAGCAGCATCTGCTGGGCAAAACTTCCTCCACAACTCTGCCTCCCACTGGGCTTCAAGAACACTATTTTTTCCCACTACCCCATCAGCCTTAGGTTGGCAATGGTTTTCTAGAGTTGTTAGTCTTTTGTTCTTCCACATCTGTTGTTTTACCCTTACCACCATCCATATCTCTGTAGCTAGTCCATCATTAAAATCTCTATTTTCTGCCAGGCCCCTGATTGATACAGTGACTCAACAATGTTAACTCTACTTTCTGTTTTATTTTGATGAGTGGGAACATGTCATTCTCAATGCAAGATACCCAATGGCTGTGAAGATTTTACACAAAGCAATATGCTTGTCATCTGAATCAGAATTCAGTTTTGATCTTCTACAAGAGAAGAGAAACAGGCTGGGTCTCTAGAGCCAGGTGCTGTAACAGGTATAAGGAGTTAGCTTTTGCAACAATACCATGCTGTGCATCGTACCCATTTTATAGATTATTATGGGGTTGAAGAAAATTAGAAAACTTGCTTAATATCACACATACCTGGTAAATGACACAGCTGTGTTTTAAATTGGTTCTATCAGACTCCAAAACCTATGTTCTTTTACACGAGCTGTTCCCACTTAATTTACAGACTCTTCTGACTTGAAATACTCCTTGGTTTCAATTTATGTGATTACCTATATCTGAATATTTCTCTGTCACCTCAAAATCAAATATCTTGCTCCTGCTCTCACTCTCATCTTTTTTCTCTGCCCCAGTGTCCCAACCCAGCAAGGGTTTCAGGGTTCTGTTTGTTCCAGGAGCTCAGAAGCTCAGAGAGCCACTCAACTCTCCCCTTAACCAAACTCTCCATACACAATGAATCATAAAATGTAGAGTGGTTCTAGCATGCTGTGGAATCTGAAATGAGATTGGAGAACTAGGGAGCCAGGATGAAGACAATAAAAAAGGTTTTCAGACAAATAAAACCTGTGGAAATTTGTTGCCAACAGGTCTACACTATAAGAAAGGCAAAAGCAAATTCTTCAAGTGGATGATGCCAAATGGAAACTCAAATCTGTAAGAAGGGATGATGAGCATTAGGTTTGGTCAATACATGGGTAATTTTTTTTCAATTTCTAAGTAATTTCTTTAAAAGTCTATAAAGTGCTTAAAGCAAAATTTACAAAAATAGTTTGGGAATTTAAAACAGAAGCAGAAATATATAATAATAACACAAGGAATAGGATAAATGGGGTTATACTTTTGGATAGTTCTTACAGACTATGATAAGTTACAAATGTTTATTATAATATCTATATCTATATAATACCTATACCTATAGCTACCATAGAGGAAACCAGTAAAAAGATTGATCAAAGGGTTATAACTAGTCTGTAGAAAAGAGTAACATAGTGGACCTGAGACTGTTTGGTACCCTGTTAGAAAGTGGAGGAGGGCCAGTAAAATATCCTCCAGATTGATAAGGTACATGAATACTGAAAAATGAAGCAAGCCACTCCATACTCTCTTTACATGGAGTCTTATTTAGGGTAACTTACTAACAGGGGATCTGGAAGACAGATGATCCAGACAGTGCACAGCTTTCTCTACCCCCAATTCTCTGCCACATTAGAAACTTAATCTCCAGCTATTATAGAGTGAAGGGCATGATTGTGTGGTCACAAGGTAGTTATCTAAAGTGGGGTCATCTGTGCACCAGAGAATCTCTACTAGTTATTTAAAGTGACACCTTTTGTCTGCCATTTTAGGGAAACTCAGAACAAGCCTTCCTTCATTCCGGTCAGAGCATACATTAATCTCCGTGAGACCTAGAACATGTAGTTCAGAGGGAGTTCATTGTGTGGACATGAACAAGATGGAGGGCCAAAGATAAAGTCAGTATTGTCAGCATTTCTACATACCCTTAGAAAGTCCTGCTTGCAAGGTTGGCCTTTGGCTTGTCTTGGAATTTGGATTTTGTTGGGTTTCTCACTGTTCCCTAAGTGTGAAAACAAGGTTTATGCTAAATGCTTGCCTTTCTTCTGGGAATCTGGAATTTTGGAACACATCAGGCAAAAGGTGCCTACATAACCTGATCCCAGTAAAACCCTTTGGTACTAAGGTTCTAAAGAACTTCTATGGTAGACAACATTTCAGATGTGTTGTCACCTTTCATTGCTGAAAGAATTAAATCCCTTTTATGTGACTCTATTGAGAGAGAATTTGCCCTATTTTCTTCAGATGTCACTCCGTATGTCTTTTGCCTTTGCTGATTTTATGTTGTATCCCTTCACTGCAATAAATCATAGCTATGAATATGGCTATATGGTAAGTCATATGGTAAGCAAATCATCAAAATAGGGTGGTCTTGGGGACCCCCAACACAACTAGTAAGGCAGTAGTGAAATCAAATGAAAAAAAAATGCTTGATTAATATAAAAGAAGACTTAAGGGAAGAACAACTAACTAAAAGTACATAGGACAAATATTAAATAGCAAGATTATAGACTTAAACCCAATATCCATAATTTTATTAAATATAAATGGAATAAACAGTTCATTAAAAACAGATTCAAAATTTCTGGAACTATATTTTTTTCTCATACTTAATTTTTCAATGTGGCACAAAAGATGTTTACTGATATCTTAAGTTTCTCTGTAATAAGAAGCCAAAAGAGGATAAGCCTGTGTTCAGTAATATTTCATTATTTTCTTATTTAGAACTGGTCTAGATATTTAATGATAATCCACAATTTTACTTAGTAAACTCTCAACTTTCAGATTCTAAAATCTCTCATTTTACTCTCCACAGTGTAGGGATAGAGGGATACCTCAATATCATAAAAGACATCTACAAAAATCCCACAGTGGGGAAAAACTGAGAGCTTTTCCCCTAAGGTCAGGAACATGACAGGGATGCCCAGTCTCACCACTATTGTTCAACATAGCACTAAAAGTCCTAGCCTCAGCAATCAGACAACAAAAAGAAATAAAAGGCATTCAAATTGGCAAAGAAGAAGTCAAACTATCACTCTTCACAGATGACATGATACTTCTTTATGTGGAAAACCCAAAAGAGTCCATTCCAAAATTGCTAGAACTCATATAGCAATTCAGTAACGTGGGAGGATATAAAATCAACACATAGAAATCAGTTGCATTTCTATACACTAACAATGAGACAGAAGAAAGAAAAATTAAGGAATCAATCCCATTTACAATAAGCACCAAAACCCATAAGATACTTAGGAATAAACCTAACCAAAGAGGTAAAAGGATCTATACTCTAAAAACTACAGAGCACTTATGAAAGAAATTGAGGAACACAAAAAGAAATGGAAAAACATTCCATGCTCATGGATTGGAAGAATAAATAGTTAAAATGTCTATGCTATCCAGAGCAATCTACACATTCAGTGCAATCCCTATCAAAATACTATCAACATTTTTCACAGAGCTGGAACAAATAATCCTAAAATTTATATGGAACCAAAAAAGACCCCGAATAGCCAGAGGAATGTTGAAAAAAAACCAAAGCTGGTGACATCACAATGCCATACTTCAAGCTGTAATTATCAAGACAGTATGGTAGTGGCACAAAAACAGGACACCTAGATCAATGGAATAGAATAGAGAACCCAGAAATGGACCCTCAACTCCATAGTCAATCTCCTACAAAGCAGGAAAGAATATCCGATGGAAAAAAAGACAGTCTCTTCAAAATGGATGAAAGACTTAAAAGTGAGACAGGAATCCATCAAAATCCTAGAGGAGAACACAAGCAGCAACATCTTTGACCTCAGCCACAGCAAATTCTTGCTAGCCACATCTCCAAAGGCAAGGGAAACAAAAGCAAAAATGAACTATTGGGATTTCATTAAGATAGAAAGCTTCTGCACAGCAAAGGAAACAGTCAACAAAACTAAAAGACAACTGGTAGAATGGGAGAAGATATTTGCTAATGACGTATCACATAAAGGGCTAGTATCCAAGATCTATAAAGAACTTATCAAACTCAATACCCAAAAAACAAATAATCCAGTCAATGGATTACTGGACAGAAGACATGAACAGACATTTCTCCAAAGAAGATATCCAAATGGCCAACAGACACATGAAAAAATGTTCCACATCACGTGGCATGAGAGAAATGCAAATCAAAGCCACAATGAGATACCACCTCACACCAGTCAGAATGGTTAAAATTAACAAGTCAGGAAACAACAAATGTTAGCAATGATGCGAGAAAGGGGAACCCTCCTACACTGTTGGTGGGAATGCAAGCTGGTACAGCCACTCTGGAAAATGGTGTGGAGGTTCCTCAACAAGTTAAAAATAGAGCTACCCTATGACCCAGCAATTACACTACTAGGTATTTACCCCAAAGATAACAAATGTAGTGATCCAAACGGGCACCTGCACCCCAGTGTTCATAGCAGCAATGCCCACAATAGCCAAACTGTGAAAAGAGCTGAGATATCCATCAACAGATGAATGGATAAAGATGTGGTATATATATCCAATGGAATATTAGCCATCAGAAAGGATGAATACTTACCATTTACATCGATATGGATGGAACTGGAAGGTATTATGCTGTGTGAAATAAGCCAAACAGAGAAAGATAATTATATGGTTTCACTCATGTGGAATATAAGAAACAGCACAGAGGATCATAGGATAAGGGAGGGAAAACTGAATGGGAAGTCATCAGAGAGGCAAAAAACCATGAGAGACTCTTAACTCTAGGAAACAAACTGAGAATTGCTGGAGGGGTGGTGGGTGGGGAGATGGGGTAATTGGGTGATGGACATTAGGTAGGGCATGTGATGTGATGAGCACTGGGTATTATACACAACTGATAAATTATTGAACACTACATCTGGAATTAATGATGTTTAGCTAATTGAATTTAAATTAAAAAAATAAGACTAAAGCAAATCATGTGTTTAAAACATATTTAGATTACTCGTGAAGTAAGTCAGGCTGAAAATTACTTTATGATCTCATGCATGTGTGAAATCTAAAAGTAAAAAATCCAAATTCATAGAAACAGAAAGAATCGTGGTTGCCAGGGTCTGAGAGGTGGAGAAATGTGAAGATGGTGGCCAAAGGGTGTAAACTTCCAGTTACAAGATGAATAAGTTCTGGGAACATAATGTACAGCATGGTACTTATAGTTAACAATACTATATTACATACATGAACATTAAGAGAGTAGATCTTAAATATTGTCCCCCCATACAAAACACTGTAATTGTTTGAAGTGATAGATTGTTAAGTGTATTAGAATTGTATCTCAATAAATCAATTATATATCAGTACAGTTGGGGGAGGAGGTTAAAAAGTACTTAAAGATACACTTGTGAGGCAGATTATGCATTAACTAATACAGAAGAATTTGCTGTCATTTTATTGTTAACTCTTCCAATTCATCTACTATAAAAGTTTCAGTATTTTAATTTTCTAGTCAACCAGTATAGTTGATCAGCCAAATATTTAGATTAAGTCTCCATTTTATGAACCTGAATTTTGAATAGTTATTATTGAAAATGATTTGTATAGGAAGGAGCAAACACTATCAGCCTCTAAAGTAGCATAAGTGGAGGTATAACGAATCCCTAGATTCGTGTGCTCCTGTGTTTATCATGAGTGCCTACATTCAAGAAAGCTACCCACAGGGACGCCTGGGTGGCTCAGTCGTTAAGCGTCTGCCTTTGGCTCAGGTCATGATCCCAGGGTCCTGGGATCGAGCCCCTGCATCGGGCTCCCTGCTCCACAGGAAGCCTGCTTCTCCCTCTCCCACTCCCCCTGCTTGTGTTCCCTCTCTCGCTGTGTCTCTCTCTGTCAAATAAATAAAATCTTTAAAAAAAAAAGAAAGCTACCCACATTCCTATTCTTTCACACATTGTTATGTATTTAAATAGTACACATGTTAATAAAGAAGCAAAATTATTACCTATTTTTTAATTGACAATCACCAAATATTAATTGAACACTTATATTCCAGGCCCTGTGTTCGCCTGTACACCAAGTGTCGAAGAAACAACTTCTTAGAATCTTTTTCAAAGTCATCAGCCTTATAATGAAGACCAAACTAATACTAGACTGTATTGTTAAGATTGCTCATTTGAAGAGGAGGGGTGGCAAGAAGATCGTAAAAATAATTCTAGAATACCAAGCTATATAAAGAGAGTGAGGGGAAGTTGGAGGGGGAAGAGAAGTTAATTAGGGAAATGCCATTGAAGTAGAACTTGAAATCCTAAAACACAGCTGTCAGTCATCACTTATGACAAGACAGGAAGGCAGAGTTCTTATGAGTCAATAATTCTATTCATGTGGAACTTCACAGCATTATAAAACTGAGTCACCAGGGCCCCAATACTAACTTAGACACATATTTAAGATACGGTCATTGTCCTTTAGACAGTGCAACCAGGGATGGTGAACTCTGTCTGAAGCAACCAATTGTCTGTTCAGGCATGGCTCCAGCCTACCAGCCAGAATGTTGTTTTTGTTGTTATTGTTTGCTATTGACAATATACCTAGATTCCTTTCTGTTACAGAAAATGATGCCCCGTGTAGACCATTCTTTCCCATGCTCAAAGTCTAGCATTAAGTCACCAAATAATAGATATTGCAATTTTTTTTATTCCAAAGTTTTCAGTACTCCAGGTCCAGTGGCAGGTACTGGTTAGAGACCCCTTGAATTTAGGAAAGTGGTAGCTGGAGTTTTAAATACATTTTCACCATTTGACAGAGTGGGAGTCCAACACAACTCCCACTCTGAGAAAACACCCTGGGTGGAGTCTATGTTTACCCTAAGTGGAAGCTAAACTATTAGCACAGAATTATAAAATGTTCTGGGGATGTGGTTAATAAGAAGAGATCCAAATATAAAGTCAAATGCTATTTTAATATTATGCCTATGGGTAAAATTCACTTTAAGAACATCAAATGATTGTCCTCCAAGCAGGCAAATGAAAATTATGTTCTATTCTTCATAAAGCTGCGAAGAGAAGAATGTGTCTCTGAGCCATAGAGTATGAACAAAAGCAGGATTGGCTATGATTGCCGACCTGCCTGTCTTTTGAGAGACTGACAGTGCTAATGCTCAGAGTTTAAAAATCAAAGCTGAGAGATGGCATACACATGAATAAATCAGCATATCTTAATATCTCTTTAATTCAGCACCCTGAACCCCATTTCCTCTTGAAAAGAATAAAACCTAGATCATTTACTTGGGTAGGCTCTAAGTGTTGTAATTATTTAAAATCTAAAAGAGGCCTCTTGTTAAATATTAATATTTGGTGATAATGGAGAGAATTATGCCTGTTTAACAAGCTCCAAGCTGTGCTATAAGCAGGAAGGTATTCAATAGATGATTTTGATTAGGGGGAAAATAATGAGCTATCTATTTTGTAGATAAAAATGAAGAGACAAACAAGTTAGCCAATATGATGGTTATTATTTCTACAGTGGTCAACATTTTGATTTTTCTATATTATCATTAGAATGTAGATAATTACTGGTTCTTTCTATGTTCATGAATTTTGTCTTAGAAATTTTCTCAGAAAGTTTAATATTATTATTGACAACCAACTTACCTTCTAGAGAAAATAAACAGTTTAATAAAGTTTCTGAAAGTGTTCAGAGCCCTTCAGAAATATTTGCTCTGAGTATGTAAATGCTATGAGTTTACATAAGTGATTTCAAAAATGAGAAGATAAACTAATAGGCAAGGCTCACTTTCCTTTGACCAATTTGTAATTCTTAAAGTCAAATTCCATTATAATTCAAGTCCTCAGAGTTATTCATTTGACTCTGTTGTTGGTAGAGCCTAGGAGATTCATTCAAGTGTGAAAATTGCTGGTAGATTATAATGGGCTGAAGCACCAGAGTACACTGTTCATTAACTGAGCATCATATCACCACAGACAACCCAAGACATTAAACTGATGTGTTTTACCAGGATTCACATCCCTTACAGAGGATTGTATACTAATAGCACATGTTGTAAACCCATCCTGGTATCATAGAATTTATGCCATTAGCCTGTTTCTACCCACTGAGGAGACCAAATGATTGACTCACTCGGCACATAAAATCAAGGAGAATAGGCCCCAAATCATGGAATCATTGCATAAATAGCTTTTTTTTTTTTTTTTCCTGCTTAGATAGCTTTGTTTTCGCTTGCCCAGCCTACATTCAGTAAGAGGAACACTTTTTCTTTCCTTTGAAAAAATACTTTCCCACTACATTCAGTCTTTATGGGACTGATAATTATAGAGCCTCTTCCTCTACCTGCCCTGGGCATGTGACCTAAGCTCAGCCACTCAGCCTCTCTTTCGTGGTAATGAAATATTTGAGAAAATGTTCTTCCTAAAATCTGATTATATAGTCTTTCAAGTTGTCTTGGTCGTTCTATTTCTTCCCAATAAAGTTCTATTTTGTTTAACGGAATCTGTTTCTGTTGCTTACAGCCAAAGAACCTAGACACATACCATAGACCTTTATTTTTGGCAGGGACCTTAATGGAAACAAACAAACAAATATAGAAAGCCCAAGGAACTAAGGGAACACAGAAGAGATGATGTGAGAGAAATCCACAAGCAACAATATTAGGTTGGATACATAGTCCTAAGAAATAATGGAGAGCCTGAGATTGGTGTAGTGACATGCACATTGGAGCAAGAGGCAATAAACCTAAGTTAAATTCACTTATTTCACAGAAAAGGACATGGAAACTCAGAAGGTATTTACTGAAGTTATTTACTGTAGAGCGAGCGCAACAGTTGAGGTGTCCTGAATTCCAATTGCAATTTGCTGTATTTATTTTGCTATATTTATGTCATATTCTGACTTCCTCTAAATTTCGCTTTCTCACTCTTTAGGCTTTTGATGTATACTAAATCTATGGCTGTTCCAGAATTAGACTATGTACTCTGAGTAATCAAATATATTTTCCAAAAGCTGAACTTGAAACTGAACATAAGAAATTGGAATACTCTTTCTCTGACTTACACTTCCATCCCTCTGAGCTAGACACCTTTGCATCCCGTTCATTTTCAATTTCATTCTCACATTTCAGTTTTTTTCTTACTTCAGACTTTTTCACTTTATCTCTGTCTGTCCCAAAGGAAAGGATTGATCCTGGAAAAAGTAACCTGGCCTTCTGGCTGATGCAGTTAAGCCTATGACTCATGAAGTCCAGACTTGCTGGCAAAGAAGATAGGAATAAAGCAGATTAGACAAGATACTGGACATTTATTTCAGTTTGGTAGTTGAATTGAAAATCAAATCTAAACAGAGTCTTATAGAATAACTAATATATTTCCAGGCTTTCTGAGAACTAGAAAAACAAAAACTATTCTTCAAAGAAAGGAAAGCTTTTTATAAGAAAAACTTGCCTACATGCTGACAAAAAAAGACACTGTATAAGTAAGAGAGTAACACAAACAAAATTGTGTTTGGCATACCATAGTTTTATATTCTCTCTGAGAAAGTACTTTTCTAATCCATTGGTCATGAAACTTCAGTCACAAAACAGTTAAAAATTAAAGTTGGCCATACTCCAGTGCATATGAATTCCCATCATGAAATTAAAAAAAAAAAGCTAAAGCCAAAAAGAAATCATGAAAGCTCCATGTCTAATTTCCTTCTAAGAAACTCAAAGCCATTTAGAGATAATCTTTCATTTTTCCAATCCATTTCTCCGAGAGAGAATTGAGGCAAAATTCTGAATTCGTACCCCACCCCCACCAGAGTATAAATGGGAGAGGTTAATTGTGACTTTAAAAATGTTTGACAAAGTATAACAAAATATAGTTTCATGGGCCCTTGAAGGGCCATGGAGGAATTTAAGTACAAAAGTTGGAACATCAGTATTTTCTTCTAGTCTGGCTGAGAACCCGTTGTTCTCCAAGTAGAGTAGTAAAACTGAAGGAAGACCACTCCCATAGCAAATTCATCCACTTTGTCCAATCACAGACATGTAGTTTTAGCAGGAATAAAAGCCAGAACAGCAGTAGGCAACAAAGGTTAGCAAAAAAACAAACACATCCAGTGTCTAATCTTGATTTCACTGTTTGCTACTTGTATAATCTTGGACAAATTATTTAATTTCCTCATCCATTAAATTATGAGATTCATTTTGGGTAATATAGTAGTGTGTGTGTGCATATACAGTAGATATATACAGTAAATATATGCAGTAAATATAATGAGGACTCTCCCAACTAAAACATTGGATAACATATATGTTTGAAATCTTTAAAAAATATACTGTACTGTTAGAAGTCTTCTGAGGCAGAAAACAAGGTGAAAGAGACAGCTTTTTCCATGGGGTCACTTGATGAACCTTTAGTTTTGAGTTTTGATTTTCATTCTACAGAATTCTAGAATGAAGGAGGAAAGCCCAGGGCCCACCATAAGTGGGGAGTTTAATAATAAAAGGTGAATAAAAATTGCATTGTCCTTATTCTGAGCCATAAAATATCTCAAAAAGTTCAAAATATTGGTACTTATGTTTAATTATAAAAATGGGACATGAATATCCATAAGTCTTCCAGATCCATCTATGTTGTTTCAAAAGGCAGTAGTTGTGTGTGTGTGTGTGTATTCTTTATCCAATCACTTGTCAATGGTTAGGTTGTTTTCATATCTTGGTTATAGTACATAATGCTAACACAGGAATGTAGATACCTCTTTGAGATCCTAATTTTGATTCCTGTGGATAAATACCCAAAAGTGAGATTGCTGGATCATATGGTAGTTCTATTTTTAATTTGGGGGGTGGGGGGTGTGGGGGAAGATTTCCATACTGTTTTCCATAATGGCTGTATCAGTTCATCTCATCAACAGTATACTAGAGTCTTTTTTCCCTGCATCTTCATCAACAGTTATCATTAGCTTTTTTTTTCCTTTTTTTAAAATAATAGCTATCCTAATGTGAGGTGATTTATAATAGCTATCACATGTGAGGTGACATCTCATAATGGTTTTGATTCACATTTCCCTGATGATTAGTGATTAGTGATATTGATCACTTTTTCATATCCCTGTTGCCATTTGTATATCTTCTTTAGAAAAATGTCTATTCAAGCTTTTTTTTGGGGGGGGGTTGCTATTCAGTTGCATGAGTTCCTTATATATTTTTAATATAACTCCTTATCAACTATATCATTTGCAAATATTTTCTCCCATTCCATAGGTTGCCTTTTCATTCTGTTGATTGTTTCCTTTGCTGTGCAGAAGCTTTTTAGTTTGATATATTCCCATTTATCAATTTTCGTTTTTGTTGCTTAATGCTTCTGGTGTCATTTCAAAAAAAAAAAAAAAAATCCTTGCCAAATCCATGTCAAGAAACTTTTTCACTATGTTTTCTTCTTAGAGTTTTATGGTTTCAAGTCTTATATTTCTCTTTCAATTTTGGAATAATTTTTATATAAGGTATAATATAAGAGTCAAATTTCATCCTTTTATATCTGGATATCCAGTTTTCCCAATATCATTTGTTGAAGAGACCATCTTTCTACCACTATGTATTCCTTAGCTCCTTTGTCAAAGATTAGTTGGCTGTACATGAATGAGATTATTTCTGGGCTCTTTATAATGTTCTATTGGTCTATATGTCTGTTCTTATTCCAGTACCATTCTGTTTTAATTTTGATACTTTGTAATATATCTTGAAATCAGGAAGTGTGATCCCCTCAGTTTGTTCTTGCTCAAAATTGTTTTGGTTATACAGTATCTTTTGTGGTTCCATCTAATTTTTTTATTGTTTTTCTATATCTATAAAAATGTCATTGGGATTGATAGGAATTGCATGGGATCAGTAGATGACTTTAGGTAGTATGAACTTTGCAACAATATTAATTCTTCCAATCCATGAAAATGGGATATCTTTTTACTAATTTGTGTCATCTTCAATTTCTTCCAACAATGTTTTATACTTATCAGTGTACAGATCTTTACCTCCTTGGCTGAGTTTATTCCGAAGTATTTTGTTCTTTTTTGATGCTATCATAAATAGGATTTTTTTTTTAAATTTCCTTTTTGAATAGTTTGTTGTGAGTGCATAGAAACAACACAGAAACTGGTATCTGTAGGTTGATTTTGTTATCCTGCAACTTTACTGAATTTGTTTATTCTAAATTTTTGGTGGAGTCTTTTTGGTTTTCTGTATATAATATCATGTCATCTACAAACAGATTTTACTTCTTTGTTTCCAATCTGAATATGTTTTGATCTTTTCATGCCTAATTACTCTAGCTAGAACTTCTGCTCCTATGTTGAGTAGAAGTGGTGAGAATGGCATTCTTGTCTTATAACTGATCTTAGATGAAGACTTTTGAGCTTTTCACCATTGAGTGTGATGTTGCCTGTAAGCTTGTCATATATGCCTTACCTGTAAGCTTGTTGTATATGACCTTTATTATATTATTATTATTGAGGTACGTTCCTTCTATGCCTATTTTTTTTAGTTTTTATCATAAAAGGATGTTGAATTTTGTCAGTTTTTCTATATCTATTGAGATGATCATGTGATGTGTATGTATACATCATTCTGTTAATGTGGTATTGATTTGTTTATGTTTATGTTGTTTATTTGTTTATGTTGAACCATCTTTGTATCTCAGGAATAAATCCCATTGATCATGGTGTATGATTCTTTTAATGTGCTGTTGAATTTGGTTTATTAGTACTTTGTTGAGAGTTTTTACATCTGTG
This sequence comes from Leptonychotes weddellii, assembly GCF_054177405.1. Lineage (NCBI taxonomy): Eukaryota > Metazoa > Chordata > Mammalia > Carnivora > Phocidae > Leptonychotes > Leptonychotes weddellii. Next base: position 123,481,301 of record NC_138371.1, on the reverse strand, counting down.
TTCATCAGGGATATTGGCCTGTAATTTTATTCTTGTGGAATCTTGTCTGGCTTTGGTGTCAGGGTAATGGTGGTCTTAAAAAATGATCTTGCAAGTTTTCCCTCCTTTTCAATTTTTCAAATGAATTTGAGAAAGACTGGTATTAATTCTTCTTTAAATATTTGATAGAATCACCAGTGCAGCCATCTGCTCCCATGTTTTTTAAATCTTTTTTGGGGAAATTTTGGTTACTAATTCAATCTCCTTATTAGTAATAGGTCTGTCCATATTTTCTAATTTTTCATGACTTTGTCTTAGTAAGTCATAGGGCCTTAGAAATTTATCCATTTCTTCTAGGATATCCCATTTGCTGGTGTATAATTATTTATAGTATCCTCATATTATCCTTTGTATTTCTACAGTATAAGTTGTAATGTCTCCTCTTTCATTTATAATTTTATTTATTTGGGTGATTATTCTTTTTCTTTAAAGATTTTATTCATTTCTTTAAGAGAGAGAGAGCATACTAGTGGAGGGAGGGGGGAAGGGGGAGGGAGAAGCGGGCTTCACTGAGCAGGGAGCCAACATGGGGCTTAATCCCAGGACCTTGGGATCATGACCTGAGCCGAAGGTAGTTGCTTAACCTACTGAGACACCTAAGTGCCCCTTGGGTGATTATTCTTTTTGTAGGAATTAGTCTTATTAAAGGTTTGTCAGTTCTGTTTATATTTTCAAAAAATTAGCTCATCCTTTTAATGATATTTTCTATTGTTTTCTAGTCTATTTCATTTATTTCTGCTATAATACTTATTATTTCCTTTTTCTGCTGACTTTGGGCTTAGTTTGTTTTCTTTCTCAAGTTTCTTAAGTGTAAAGTTAGATTATTCCTTTAAGATCTTTCTTAATGCATTTATCACAGAACCTTCCCTCTCAGAACTGCTTTTGCTGCATTCCATAAGTTTTGGTATGTTGTGCTTCGATTTTCATTTGTTTCAATATATATTTTTATTTCCCTTTTTTTATATGTGTATAATTCTTTTTTTTACTGAGATATCATTGACATACAACATCATATTAATTTCAGGCATACAACATAATGATTTGATATTTGTATATATCAGAATGATCCCCACTATAAGTCTAGTTAACATCCATTACTGTACATAGTTACAAAAAAAAAATTTTTTTTCTTGGGATGAGAACTTTTAAGATTTGCTCTCTTGTATTCCCCTTTTGATTCCTTCTTTGACTCATTGGTTATTCAAGAGTATGTTGTTTAATTTTGTATTTATTAATTTTGTATTATTCTTCCTGTTAATGACTTCTAGTTTTATACCATTCTGGCTGGAAAAGATATATGAACTTATTTTAATCCTCTTAAATTTATTAAGACTTGTTTTTTGCCTAATATATGATCCATTCCATGACTGCTTAAGAAGAATGTATATTCTATTGCATAAACTCCATATACCCCTCGTATATCCATAGCCTCCTCCATTATCAACATTACTAACCAGAATGGTACTTGTGTGGTCAAGGATAAAACTACATTAAGACCTCTTAATCATCAAAAGACCACTGTACATATATAGTGGTTTCAAAACTGTTAACCCGTACCACCATGAGAAACAACTTTACAGAGGACAATGGTTATGTGCAGTTCCTTTTGCCTTTAGTTATGTAGAGTACATTCATTTCCAGAGCTAATTAAGTTCAGCTCCCTTTTTTCCCCACCCCATTCAGTGAAGTTGTTTCATACATGTGTCATAGTTAGATTCTTTGCTTATATTCTGTGTCCCATCCCAAGATCTCTGAACCACCTCAGTGAGTTTTTTAAATTTCTATAGATTAAGGTTTACTCTTGGTACTATAGAGCTCTTGAGGTTTTAATAAACATAAAATGTCATATATCCATCACTATCCCAGTATCACAGGGAATAGTTTTGCCCATAAAAAAAATCCCCTGTTTCACCTATTCAATCCTTCCAACCTTGACTCCTGGCAAGTACTTCTCTGTTTACTGTCTCTCTAGTTTTCCCTTTTTACAGAATATTATATAATTAGGATCATTCAGTATATAGCCTTTACAGCTAGGCTTCTTTCACTTAACAAAATTCACTTAAAATTAATCCATGTCTTTATGTGGTGTGAAAGCTCCTTTTTCTTTTATCATTGAATAGTATTCTATATATATCCACAGGTCCACACACCTATTAAGGGACATTTTGGTTGATTCTGGTTTTTAAAGAATGAATAAAACTGCTATGAACATGCACATGCAGGTTTTTCTGTGGAAATAAATTTTTAAATCACTTGGGTACTAGAAGCTCAATATCAGATTATATGGGAAAATACTAGAGATCTACATAAAAAACTAAATTACCAACCTTCAAGGAGCTGATTGGAGAAAATCATGTAAAGTGACAGTTAAACACTGCAGGGAGAACTAAATAAAGCATGCTGTGGAAACACTGAAGAAGTGTAAAGATACTTACTCCATTAAAATCATAACCTGTCTGTAGTATTTGGTAACAAAAGGAGGAAGAAGGGCCAAACTTGTTTAAGAAAATTGTTACATTTCATTTAGTTCTGGAATTCCATAGAGGACTGAAAATCTAAATATGAATGAAATTAATAATATTCAACAAGGACAGGATAAACTGGAAAATTCAATTTTACATATATAATTTTTAAAAATTTTACATTTTGTTTTCTATAATATATATTCAGATTAGCTACTTAATAATAAAATGTTTAAAACTGTATTCTAAAAATAACATTTTCAGTTCCTATAGTATCATTTTCATTTTCTTTATTTGGTAAGGAGTATGTATTGCCTACTTATATGAACAGCAATTTTTATATTCGAGATTTTTTTTTTGGACATCTATCTATTTATTTATTTATTTGATGTAGTGTTCCATGATTCATTGTTTGTGCATAACACCCAGTGCTCCATGCAAAACGTGCCCTCTTTAATACCCATCACCAGGCTAATCCATCCCTCCACCCCCTCCCCTCCAGAACCCTCAGTTTGTTTCTCAGAGTCCATAGTCTGTCATGGTTCATCTCCCCCTCCGATTTCCCCCCCTTCATTCTTCCCCTCCTGCTATCTTCTTTTTTTTTTTTTCCTTAATATATATTGCATTATTTGTTTCAGAGGTACACGTCTGTGATTCAACAGTCTTGCATAATTCACAGTGCTCACCATAGCACATACCCTCCCCAATGTCTATCACCC
>NC_138371.1:123467097-123477981 GCF_054177405.1 Leptonychotes weddellii | reverse complement strand
ATCTTCTTTTTCCAAAGAAGACATCCAAATGGCAAACAGACATATATTCAAGATTTCTAAATGTGTGTATTTTTAAAGCTTAAACAATTGCATATAGTATGCAATTTTCAAATACAGGTCCACTGCTGGTGCATCTGGCTTACTGTTTGAATGGACAGATGGACTAGAAGTGCAATACAGTACTCTGAAGAAAGAATGGAAGAACAAACAGGAAGGTGGGGGAGCCTAGTGAAGTTTCAACAGTGAAATAAATGGTCAAAGCACATATTCTAGAGCTAATCAGAATATTTAAGTTAGCAGTGTAGTGTTGTAAAACTAACTCAGTTTTATGGTTAGATCTCATTTCAGAATCTGCTCTGCCACTGTGTAGGCTTGGGCAAGTTACCTTGAGCTTCACCTATAAATTGGAATAGTAGCTGAAATATGTAGAGCACTTATGGGCCAGCCACATACCAGGCATTTTACTTGGATTAGCTTTTATTAACCCTAATATCAGCTCTACAAAATATATGCTAATATTTTCCTCACTATATAGATGAGGACCATGCCCTGTAGAAAGATTAAGAGACTCGGCCAAGGATACAAAACTGGTAGGTGGTTGCATGGCCATCTGGACAATGGTCACATGATTCTAGTTCTAACCTGCTTCAAAGCTTGTTGTGTTTTCTCAATAATCTGAACTCTTCTCATGCCCTTGAGAATTCCAAAGGCTTTGAGCAAATCTTGGTGGAGTTCCCTGCATGTATTATGGGTCTTCATGTCATCTCAAAGACTGATGAGAGGAGAGTTACATCCAGCTATGTTCACACAAAATAAACATATAGAGAACCACTGCTCTATCTGTTTCTCCTCTCCTCATTCCCCATCTCCTACCATGACACTTCCCTTCAGTAAAGCAGTTACTTTTTCCTACCAGAAAGAGGATTACCCTTAATACCCTTTCCACAACAGCCACTTTTTCAGCCAGAAAACAGCATTAGACCAAGGAAGAAGTGAGAGAGATGAGGACACATTCATAAACCAGAACACTGTTGAACTTTAAGAGTGAGAAGTTTATGATCAGCAATAGGTATTTTGTAAACCAGATTGGAGAGGCACAAATTCCCTAGAATAATGCAGATGTAGTAAGCAAAAATATTATTGAAACAGTATGATTCAATCACTGAAGTGGCTGTCCCAGTGCATCTGTATGTTCTGAGAGAGCAATATGTGGCATAAATAAGACCAGTAGCCTCTGAAGTACTCCCGATGAGAGCTACAGACCAGACCACTACAGAAATATGTGCTTGGCTAAAGTTTTTATGCATTGCAGGCAAAGAGGAATTGGAAGCTTATAACATAGCACATACTTCTACACGGTTGTTGCAACTTCTCACAATAAGCCGCCTTATGTAAGTGTATAGATAGAAAATTAAAAAATTGGGATTTGAACTCAGGTATGCTCTACATCAAATATGTGGTTTTTTCTACTACCCCTTGTTGTGGCTCTTAATTTACTCTTTTAGTAGTCTCTTTTTTTATTTATTTAAATTCAATTAGCCAACATATAGTACATCATTAGTTTTTGATGTAGTGTTCATTAGTTGCGTATAACACCCAGTGCTCATCACATCTTTATAAAGTGTTGGATTAAGAATTCTCCAGGTATTGTTATAAATATCTAGGCTATATGTACCCTAATTAACTATTACAATAAAAATGCTGGTGACCAGAGTAGGCAACACAGGTAAGAAATGCTTTTTATAAAAGATAAATTCCAGAATTAGTTCTTACCACAAAGGCCTCTGTCTGTCTCTCTAAATTTATCCTTAACTTGCTCTGTATAAATATTCTACAGCAGTTAGGCTGTTCTGTGTAACATTTTTTAAATACTGTTAGCTATAATTTTGCTCATGCTTTTGCCCTTATCCATAATGTTCATTCTCCTGCATTCTTCTTGTTCATCTCCTACAGAGGAGTCCTCCTCTGCCACTCCCAGACATAGTGGTCATGTATCTTTGGCCCTGTTTATCTGCATTGTCCACAAGACAGAAAACATAAATCCCTTTTCATTGGTATTTGCCCTTTTTAAAATATGTATGCCCTGAGATCTCAATTAGATTGTCTGTCTCTGAAGAGCAGTTTTATATTTCTTGCTTTTTCCAGTATATTCCTTGGGTCTGGTTCTCAACAAGCCTTCAATTAATGTCAGAGGTTGAGGATAGTGAGCAATGATGATATTAATGATGGTGACTATGATATTTATGTTGACTAATATCTTAAAAACTGACCTGTCCACATAATTGGATGATATGAATGAAGATAAAAATGTAAGGGTAACATAACATTGAATATTTGTTAGATGTTAAGCTCCATTCTTATTTAATTCTTTCCCAAACCTTATAGGTACCATTAATCTTCCCATTTCAATGAGTGTAGAGAGACTAAAGAACTTTTCCAAGGTCACACACCATAAGTAGCAGTGCCAAATTCTAGTCTGTCTGGCTCCCAAATCTCTGTTCTTCCACAATGAGCTGAAGTAGCATCAGCTGAAAAGCCTCCATGAGAAAACTAGCTGGGGGCATCAGGGCCCAGCCTGGGTGTAATGGATCAACAACTGCCATCTGGCAGTATAAATTTGCTTTTGAGAGCATTGACATTCAAAGTGGTATTTTGAAGGCATTGTAACTTTTCAACCAATCGTTTGTTAACACCTCAATATATGTGCCACTTAAGCTCTGGAAGTATACTCAGGCACAACTTGGTTTCATAAAATACCTTGATCCTTGTAAGTATAGCCCTTTGCAGGATAACAAGTCACATCCAGAGGGTAGGAAAGGATATGACATTCTCAAAATTTGGGGATTTTTACAAAAGAAAGAAGATATAATTAACAAATATAAAACATTGTTTTAAAAAATGTTCTGTTGATTCCAAATTATTTTTTCTTCCAAGATGATGGAAATTTTGCCCTTTCTCTTTTGTCACCAGAAGTCTCCAGCAACCTTTTTGACTAAAAGAAATGTCAGCTTGGGCTATAATAGACCCCAGGCATTTGGCTTCTCTGTATTGCTACAAGTTCCTTGGGATATGATCTGCTTTTCATTGGCTTGTTTTTTCTCAATTTTGATAAAAACAAGTTAAGCACACTACTATAGAAATAAATTTTAAGTATTCTTTATTTTTCACTCTGATAGGTCGTCATTACCATTAATTGGAAGTTCTGAACACCTGAAGACTACATCTTCTGCAATGAAAATAATGAGTGTATGCAGTGATCTTTGGGCTATTTAGGAGTTATGCCCTCAGCTGAAATAGAATGAAGATAACTTTGAGGAAAAACAGTATCTTCTATATAGCAGAAACTTGCAAAGTGGTTACTGAAGAGGTTTGACCCACTAGATAATGCTTTACTTATATGATTTTTTCAGTTATTCATTAAAAAAACACCCCCAAATCTAATTGAAACCCTGCTTGTTTCTACCTGTGTAATTTACTGTAGGAAATTAGGCATCCATGTCAACCAAAAGTTTTAAAACAGTAGCCTGCAGTTGTCTCTACTTTCTAAAAACCTGATCATCTCACAAACCACTCCAATGAAACTGCTCTTGCTAAGGTCATTAATGACCTGATAATTGTGTGACTTGATGAGCATGTTTTAGTCCTATTCTCACTGGACAACTATGATATTACTATGATATTTTTAGGCATCGTTTACCTTTTTCACATCTTAAAACCCTCTCTTCCTTGGATGTCTCTTGCTCATCTTAGATCTCTCTTATCTTCTTTGTGCATTTCTCTTATTTTTCCTATCTTTAATTGTTGGTGTTACCCAAATTTAATCTTTGGCCCACAGCTCTTTGATGCTATATATATACTGTTGCTTCATCCTATGGGATCCATGTAACTTTTTTTTCTCTCTTTTTTTAAGATTTATTTGTTTGTAGAGAGTGGGTGCAAGTGCGTACTTGAGAGAGCAAGAGTGAGAGAGAGTGTGCACTAGAGAGAGTACAAGCAGGGGGAGGGGCAAAGGAAGAGGGAGAAGGACACTCTTCACTGAGCAGGGAGCCCTATCCTGGGCTGGATCCCAGGATCCTGGGATCATGACCTGAGCAGAAGGCAGACGATTAACTGACTGGACCACCTAGGCACCCCAGCCATGTAACTTTTTATGGTTTGAATTGCTACCAATATGCTGATGGCTCCAAGACCTACATTTTCAGCTAAAAGAACATCCCCGTCCAAGAGCTTCAGACTCATAAATCCAAAAGCATCTTAACTGTTACATAAGTCTCAAAATCATCATGTCCAGAACTAAATTTGTCATACTCTCCTCTTCTGTCCCCATCTTTATTTTACGTCACTAGTGCTTATCTAGTCACTCAAGCTAGAAACCTAAAAAATAATCTGTGATTCTTCCATGTTTTTCACATCTTAGACCCAATAGATATTTGGCCAATTTTACCACATAAATCCATTTCTTCACATTTTACTTGACCCTGTTTACCATGCCATATTTCAGATGCTTTTTGTCTCTGGTCTACATTATGATAACAAACTCCCAACTCCTATCTCCAATTTTATTGCTTCTCCCAAGCTCCTATAGTGACCTACCTAAAAGAGACAAAGATGTCCCTTCCATGGCTCCCCTTTTCCTCTAAAGTAAACCAGAAGTTCCATTGTTTAACCTATGAGGCATTTCATGATTTGACCTTTTCATACCTGTCCAACTTCACCTCTTGTGTCTCCCTCCACCTTCTTCTTTAAATGAACTGCCTATTCCTTCAATGTTAAGTTTTCTGGGAGACACAGGCTATACTGTTCTTGATCTTTTCTTGGAAGGGGACGATTGAGAAAAATAATTATTTCTTTTGTGCTAAATACATAAAATATGTACTTTAGAAAGTAAGTATTGGTTTTCCAGGGGAAAATTAGCCATAATTTAGGATTATTGCAACTTTAAAAATATATGTAGGGGTCCCTGGGTGGCTCAGTCCTTTTAGTGTCTGTCTTCAGCTCAGGTCATGATCTCAGGGTCCTGGGATCAAGCCCCATGTCAGGCTTCCTGTTCAGTGGGGAGTCTGCTTCTCCCTCCCCCTCTGCCCCTCCCCCATGCATGCCCTCTCTCACTGTCTGTCTCTCAAATAAATAATGTGTGTGTGTGTTTGTATATATATATACACACACATACATATATATGTATGTATATATGTAAAGGCTGGCTGTGTTGTCTTCAAGATAATCAGGAAAATAGCCTTTATCCTTTATTTTCAATCCCTCTGCAGGGTGGTCTTTTAAAGGTATCTACTGTGTTCATTGCCTTTTTAATAAGAAATGGAATATGCACATGTGTATTTATGTGTGTGTGCATGTGTGGTGTGCATGTGTACATGCATCATGACACATGAGTAACAGTGGCCTTGGAGGCTTTTGTGTAGGGTGATGACAAACATTGATTGAATTTCATGGACTATGATCTGTAAGCTACTTCACTGTTTTTAAAAGAAATTGGTTATTAAACAAGAGCTTTTAATGCTTAGTTCAGTAATTATTATGATGTCCCTTCTAGCAGGTACATTTTCTATGTGTATTTTTAGCAGGAGTGCTTATAAAAGCAGAACTACATGTCCTTCTGCCCAAAGCCCTTTTTACCTGTATCTATGCGTTTCCTGTCTTAGTCACCCAATAAAATCATCCCACTTATCTTGTAGTAAAATGTTGGTTTTAAGGGAACTTATTTTAGATGGCTGGATATACTTGCCTTTTCATATTAAAACCACTTTCTGGACAAATGTTGCATGGATATTTGAATTTTAATGGATATTCAGTGTGACGGATATATTTAGGATTGTGTTGCCAGGAGACATCAGATGTCAACAAGTGTTCTTAAGGGCCTTCACTTCATCCCTGCCAACCTAATCCCACTTATTCATTCATCAAGCATTTATAAGATACCCTTTATGCATAAGAAATAAAGTCATGAGTCATTCCCTCACTGTGATACGGTGTCGCATAGCGTAGTGGGGAAGGCAGGAAGCCCACTGAAATTCTAAGATAATATATGGTGAATACCACTGGATAGTTGTAGAGTACTAAGGAAGCCAAAAGGAATGTACTTAATGCCCATGGAAGGGTCAGAGGAAGCTACCTGAAGGAGGCACCATATGAGTAGAGTGCTTAGAAATCGTCACTGCTCTTATCACCTGATGCTTAGTCCAACCCATCCTTTCCAAAGCTAGTTCCACGTGTATCCATAACTCTCCCAAATGATTGCTTAATTCTGTCCTATTGAGTTCTGAATTAATTCTGTTTTCGTCATGTTTTATTTTAAAAGAAAAGTTAACGATAGTTATCTAATAAGCATTCACTGAGCACCAATTGTATGCCAGGTGTTATACTAAGTGTCTGGGATATAAAAATGAGTAAGACAAAGTTCCTGTACTGAGAAGCTAAAAAAAAAAAAAAAACCCTTCAGATAATTAGTAATTAGTCATTTCCATTCTGGAATGTCCTCTATGCTGCTCCTTCTACCTGGAACTCTCTTAGCGTCTCTCTTCATCTAATTAGCTTATACTCATTTCCCAAGCCTCAGATCAAATGCAGAATGATTTCTCCAGAAACCATTCCTGACCACCTCATCTATATTAGGTTCTTCCTGTTTTGTTTTGTTTTTTATAGAAAACCATTCTTTTACTTCATTGCTGTTGTACAATTTCTACCTATGTAGTTATATTATGTGCTATTTGTCTCCATCAATAGTGCCCTGTTCTATTAGGGGAGGAGCTTGTGTCTGTGTTACTCATTCTCATGTGTCTAGGTTCTAGCACAGTTCTAAAGAAGTAACAGGTCCTCTACAAATATTTGTTGAGTTGGAAGTTTTCTTTTTTAATTTAAATTAAATTAGCCCACATAGAGTATATCATTAGTTCTTGGTGTAGTGTTCAATGATCCATTAGTTGCATATACGACCCAGTGCTCATCACATCATGTGCCCTCCTTAATGCCCATTATATATGAGGAAACTTGTTCTCTGAGAATTGATATGATTTTGCTTATGCGTTAAAACTCTGAGTAATTATACTGTGTTTTAGTTACAGTTGAACTCTGTAAGAATTTTGAGAAATTTTCATTACACAAGTCAGTAAAGTCAAAGATTTATATTACTCCACAAGACCCAGCTGGATCCTGGCTGTTTAAACATTACCCTCTTTAGCCCTTGTTCTATAGGTTTCCATCCCTCCAAGGAAGCTACACTCAGACTAGGCAGCTTTTTGTCAGTCCTGCCCCAAGACTATTGGATCATTTAGGCCTTGGAGCACAAGACATACTTGGAGGGAATCCATTGCTATCCCCACCACCAACACCATTAGATTCCATAATTTTTTAAAGTTTTTAATTAAATTCTAGTTAGCTAACATACAATGTAACATTAGTTTCAGGTGTACAATATAGTGATTCAGCATTTCCACACATCACCCCGTGCTCATCACAAGTACACTCCTTAATCCCCATCACCTACATCACCCATCCCCCTATCTACCTCCCTTCTGGTAACCATCACTTTGTTCTCTCTGGTTAAGTCTGTTTCTTGGTTTGCCTCTCTCTCTCTCTTTTTTTCCCTTTGCTTATTTGTTTCTTAAATTTCACATAAATGAAATCATATGGTATCTGTCTTCTCTGACTGACTTATTTCACTTAGCATAATATTCTCTAGCTCCATCCATGGTGCAAATGTCAAGATTTCATTTTTATGGCTGAGTAATATCCCATTGCATATATATACCACATCTTATTTATCCATTCATCGGTTAATGGACATTGGGCTGCTTCCATAATTTGCCTATTGAAAATAATGCTCCTACAAACATCTGGGTGCACATATTCCTTTGAATTAGTGTTTTTGTATTCTTTGGGTAAATAGCCAGTAGTGTGACTGCTGGATCATGGAGCCATTCTATTCTTATCTTTTTGGGGAACCTCCATACTGTTTTCCAGAGTGGCTGTACCAGTTTGCATTCCCACCAATAGTGCAAGAGGGTTCCCCTTTCTCCACATCCTCACCAACACTTATTATTTCTTGTGCTGTTAATTTTAGCCATTCTGACAGGTGTGAGGTGTTATCTTATTGTAGTTTTGATTCGCATTTCCCTGATGAAAGTGATGTTGAGCATCTTTTAATATGTCTATTGGCCATCTGTATGTCTTCCTTGGAAAAATGTCTATTAATGTCTTCTGCCCATTTTTAATTGGATTATTTGGTTTTGGAGTATTGAGTTTTTAAGTTCTTTATATATTTTGGATCCTAACCCTTTATCAGATATGAGATTTGCAAATATCTTCTCCTATCCCATAGGTTGCCTTTTAGTTAGCTGATTGTTTCCTTTGCGGTGCAGAACCTTTTAATTTTGATGAGGCCTAATACTTTAATTTTGCCTGTTTCCCTTGCATCAGGAGGCATAACTAGAAAGAAATTGCTATGGCTAATGTCAAAGAATTTACTGCCTGTGTTTGCTTCTATTTTTTATTTTAATTTTTCATTTAAATTCCATTTAGTTAACATATAATGTATTATTAGTTTCAGGGGTAGAATTGAGTGATTCATCTGTTGCATGTAACACCCAGGGCTCACTGTATCAAGTGCCCTCCTTAATGCCCATCGCCCAAATACCCCATCCCCTCACCTACCTCTCCTCTAGCAACCTTCAGTTTGTTTCCTAGAGTTAAGAGTCTCTTATGGTTTGCCTTCCTCTCTCTTTTCATCTTATTTTATTTTCCCTTCCCTTCCTCTATGTTCATCTGTTTTGTTTCTTAAATTCCACATATGAGTAAAATCATATGGTATTTGTCTTTCTCTGACTGACTTATTTTGCTCAGCATAATACCTTCCAGTTCCATCCACATCGTTGCAAATGGCAAGATTTCATTCTTTTTGATGGCTGAGTAATATTCCATTGTATGTGTGTATGAATATATTTAATTAATTATTAAATAAATAAATATGTAAATTTGATAGAGATTGCATAAATATACATACCACCTCTTCTTTATCCATTCATCTGTCAATGGATATCTGGGCTCTTTCCATGTTTTGGCTATCGTGGACATTGCTGCTATAAACACTGGGGAGCATGTACCCTTTCGAATCACTACGTTTTTATCCTTTAAATACCTAGTAGTATAATTGCTGGGTCATAGGGTAGTTCTATCTTTAACCTTTTGAGGAGCCTCCGTACTATTTTCCAGAGTGGCTGCACCAGTTTGCTTTCCCACCAACAGTATAAAAGGGTTCCTTTTTCTCACATCCTCACCATCATCTGTTGTTTCCCAAGTTGTTTATGGTTTCGGGTCTCACATTTAGGTCTTTGATCATTTTAAATTTATTTTTGTGTATGGCATAAGAAAGTGGTACATACAGTTTTATTCTTTTGCATGCTGTTGTCCAGTGTTCCCAACACCATTTGTTGAAGAGGCAGCCTTTTTCCTATTGGATATTTTTTCCTGCTTTGTTGAAGATTAATTGACCATATAATTATAGGTTTATTTCTGGGTTTTCTATTTTATTCCATTAATCTATTTTTTGTACAAGTACCATACTGTTTTGATTACTACAGCTTTGTAATATAACTTGAAATCAGAATTGTGATGCCTCCAGCTTTGCATTTCTTTTTCAAGATTGCTTTGCCTATTCAGGGTCTTTTGTGGCTCCATACAAATTTTAGGATTGTTTATTCTAGCTCTGTGAAAGATGCTCTTCGTATTTTGATAGAGATTGCATTAAATGTATAGATTGCTTTGGGTATTTTGGGGTAACAGTATTTGTTCTTCCGATCTGTGAACATGACATGTCTTTCCATTTCCTAGTGTCATCTTTAATTTCTTTCATCAGTGTTTTATAGTTTTCAGAGTACAGTCTTTCACCTATTTGGTTAGGTTTATTCCTGGTTATCTTACTGTTTTTGGTGCAATTGTAAATGGGATTGATACCTTAATTTCTCTTCTGCTGCTTCATTATTGGTGTATAGAAATGCAACAGCAGGGTGCCTGGGTGGTACAGTCCGTTGGGTGCCCAACTCCTGGTTTCAGCTCAGGTTGTGATCTTGGGGTCATGACGTCAAGCCCTGCATCCAACTCCATGCTCAGCATGGAGCCTGCTTGAGAATTTCTCTCCTTCTCCATATCTCTCGCCCTCTGTGCCTTCCACTCATTCTCTCTCTCTCTCAAATAAATAAATCTTAAAAAAAAAGAAATGCAACAGATTTCTGTATGTCAATTTTATATCCTGTGACTACTGAATTTGATTATCAGTTCTAGCAGTTTTTTTGTGGAGTCTTTAGGGTTTTCTATATAGAGTATCATGTCAAATGCAAAGAGTGAAATTTTTACTTCTTCCTTGCCAATTTGGATGGCTTTTATTTCTTTCTGTTGTCTGATTGCTGTGGCTAGGACTTCTAGTACCATGCTGAATAAAAGTGGTGAGAGTGGACATTGCTGTCTTGTTCTTGACCGTGAAGGAAAAGCTCTCAGTTTTTCCCCATTTAGGATGATATTAGCTGTAGGTTTTTTACATATGGCCTTTATTATGTTGAGGTATATTCCCTCTAAACCTACTCTGTTGAAGGTTTTTATCATGAATGATGTTGTACTTTGTCAAATGCTTTTTCTGCAGATTAGATTCCATCTTTGAGTCAGAACCTACTGATCCTAAGAAGGCAACAAAGATAACTCTTTTAATACAATGGAATATTATGCAGCCATCAAAAGGAATGAGATCTTGCCATTTGCAACGACGTGGATGGAACTGGAGGGTATTATGTTGAGTGAAATAAGTCAAACAGAGAAAGACATGTATCATATGATCTCATTGATATGAGGAATTCTTAATCGCAGGAAACAAACTGAGTGTTG
>NC_138371.1:123398536-123466597 GCF_054177405.1 Leptonychotes weddellii | reverse complement strand
CATTTAAAAATCTACACTTTTTTTGGAACAGGAAGTAGGACAGAAGAAAACTGTAAAAGAAGTTAAAAGAGCAGACTTTCAAATTTTTATCTTGGTGGGAAAAAAAAAATCCCTGGGAGCTTTCTCAGTATAGGAAGTGTGGATATTCTTGGCCTAATTCCTGTCTAGCACTTGTCTGTTCTGTTCCTCTCTCTGACACACCTCCCCCAACCCCTCTGCTAAGGAGTGCTCATTTGCATAATTAAAGTGCTTGACAGGGATGCTGAGAAAGTCAAACAGCCATGCACAGAGCCAAGTATTCTTCAAATACCATCCTTACCCACGTCCCCACTATTCAAGGGAAACTGTTAAACCATTTGAAGAGAAAGTGGAAGCTGTATACTGAATTCAAAATGTCAAAAAAAAACCAAAAAAAAACGAACAAACCAAAACAAATAAAAACAAAATGTCCATGGCATATATTTTATGAAATCAAGAATTTTATCATAGGCCTACTGGCCCGAGGGCAGAAAGAAATGGTGTTCCACCAATGAGGAAATAAGATGTATGAGAACTGAAATGGAAAATTTAAGTGTATTTTGCTGCTCTTGGAGGTGGTCAAGGCTAACACCATATATGTGAAGAGTTAACTCTCTCCATGGCAGGCATGACACATGCCACAAAATTCCAGTCACTAGAGTCAATAGTTTGAGCAAATTACTTTCAGGATTCTATGATGAACATAGGTTATCTGATGGTTGATGATCTAACAAGCATATATGTCTACAAGAATATAAGAATTTTTTTTCTCAGAACAATGAGGAATAAGACTAAGGGCTACTTCTGAGTAGGGAAGAATACTGGAGAATAAAAGAAAAGGCTCAAACTGGTTAAGTTTGACCTGAAAGGATATTGTTACATGATGACTCTGCCATGAAGGTTAGATGTAGGAAGGAAGCAGGAGTTTTGCCTTTCTTTCAGTTTTGCCTAAGGCTAGCCCTGCTGATGCTTCCAGTCACCAGATGTTTAACCATTATTAATAATGTTAACTGTGAAAATAAATTAAAATACTTACGAATAGAAGCATATGTGGGTTTTGATATATCTTAGCTAAAGACTGAATGAAGGTGTTGGCCAGAATCCAGGACACCAGAGTTCTTGCTGGAAGTTACTAGAACTTCCACTACAGCATGGATTCAACTTGCACCATGGCCTGCATCTCTCCTGAGGAACACCTGCTGGCCAGTGATACTTCAGCCCACCATCTCCTGGCGTTTAATGTCAGTCGTACTCTGTAGGGTGAACCTCAGCATCCAAGGGCCATTAGTCCAGGCTAATGCCCCTGCTGAGGAATATAGCTTAATGACAGCAGGAGCTTTACCTGACTTATTTATTGCTGTGATTCCAGTATCTAAGCCAGTGCCTGTTATATGATAGGTGCTAAATAAATATTGATCAACAAATGAATGAATGATAAAGCAAGAAGCTAAAACAGAAGTTTAGTAGCATGACTTACTTGACTGTTTTACAGCCAGGGAATTTTCTCAGTCCCAGGCAACCAGGATGTTTGCTCACTCTAATGTACAACCATATGGGTGAGACCCACAGTGTGGGCATGAGAGTTTATTCATCCAGCAAATGTTTTTTTGAGCATGGAATCTGTGCCAGACACTGTTCCAGGCGCTAGAATTAGGGCAGTGAACAAGATACAAAACACCTACTCAAATGGAACTTAACATTCTGATGTGGCAGTCCTTAAATACACAGACCAACAGATACACAGATAATATAAGATCAGGGGGTGAGATGTTCTATGAAAAACATAACACAGCATAAAGAGGGAGAGACTAGGGGACACTGTTAGATATGGTGATCAACAAGGGTATCCTGATTTGAGCACTATCCTGAATGAAGTAAGGGAGTGAACTTTGAGGGTGTGTGGGGGATGTGGCCTAAGAAGAGGAAAAGCAAAGGCACAAGCCCTGACACAGGAGTTTGCTAGGCCTAATTTGGAGAAATCAATCTGCTATTGTTTGAACCACCCTCTGGAGTTTAAAGCTGCAGAAAAACAAATCTCTGTGACCACCTCTCTTCATTTGTGCATTCATTAATTCATTCACTTATTTCAAAAACATTTTTCTACTATTACCAGGGGCTATACCATATACAAAGATAACATTGCCTCATTCTTTTTTTTATTGAAGTGTAGTTGATAGACAATGCTACATTAGTTTCAGGTGTGCAACATAGTTATTGGACAACTCTATGCATTATGTTATGCTCACACAACATAGCATCTGTGACCATCTGTCACCGTACAGTATGAGGGAGTGCGATTGACTATAACTACCTATGCTGTGCCTTTTATCCCCAGGACTTATTTATTCCATAACTGAAGGCCTGTATATCCACTCCCCTTCACCCATATTGCCCATACCTCCACTGTCCACCCCTCTGGCCACAGTCAGCTTATTCTCCACATTTAGGGGTCTGTTTCTGCGTTTTATTTCATTTGTTCATTTGTTTAGATTTTTAGATTCCATATACAAGTGAAATCATTTGGTATTTGTCTTTCTTTATCTGACTTATTTCTCTTAGAATAATACCCTCTAGGTCCATCCATGTTGTCACAAATGGCAAGATCTCATTCTTTCTTATGGCTGAGTAATGTTCCATTATACATAGATATCATATCTTCTGCATCCATCCATCTATTGATAGAGATTTTGGTGGCTTCCATACCTTGGCTATTGTAAATAATGTTGCAATAAACATGGGGGGGGCATATATTTTTTTTCAAATTAGTTCATTTCCTTTGGGTAAATACCCAGTAGTGGAATTAGTACATAATATGGTTATTTCTACTTTTATTTTTTGAGGAAATCCCAACTGGCTGCACCAGTTTGTATTCCCACCAACAGTACACAAGTTTCCTTTTCCTACACATCCTCACCAACACTTTTCATTTCTTGTTTTTTTGATGTTTTTTGATTTGCATTTCCCTGATTAGTGATATTGAGCATCTCTTCGTGTGTCTCCTGGTCATCGGTATGTATTCTTTGGAAAAATGTTTATTCATGTCATCTGCCCATTTGTCAATCAGATTTTTTGGTGCTGAGGTGTATAAGTTCTTTATATATTTTAGATATCAACCCCTTTGGAGATATCGTTTGTGAATATTTCCTCTCATTCAGTAGGCTGCCTTTTTATTTTGTCAATAGTTTTCTTCATTGTGCAAAAGTTTTTTTTTTTTTTCCTCTTTTGGTATAGTCCTAATCATTCATTTTTGCTTTTTTCTCTTTTCCCTGAGGAGACATCTAGAAAAATGTTGCTATGCCCAATGTTAGAGATATTACTGCTTATGTTTTCTTCTAGGAGTTTGATGATTTCAGGTCTCACGTTTATGACTTTAACCCATTTGAGTTTATTTTTGTGTATGGTGTCAAAAAAGTGGTCCATTTCTATTCTTTTACATGTAGCTGTCCAGTTTTTCCAGCACCATTTAATGAAGATAATATCTTTTCCCAATTCTATATTCTTGCCTCCTTTGTCATAGGTTAATTAACCATATAATCAGAAGTTTATTTCTGGGGTCTCCATTCTGTTCTGTTGACTTATGTGTCTATTTTTCTTCCAGTACCATTATGTTTTGATTACTACAGCTTTGTGGTATATCTTGAAATATGAAATTGTGATACCTCTAACTTTGTTATTGTTTCTCAAGATTGCTTTGGTTATTTGAAGTCTTTTGTGATTCCATACAAATTTTAGGATTATTTGTTCTAGTTCTGTGAAAAATGCTTTTGGTATTTTGATAAAAATTGCATTGAATCTGTATATCACTTTGGGTAGTATGGACATTTTAACAATAACAATTCTTCCAGTCCATGAGCATGCAGTATCTTCCCATTTGTGTCAATTTCAACTTCTTTCATAGGTGTTATATAGTTTTCAGAGTACAGGTCTTTCACCTCCTTGGTTAAGTTTATTCGTATGTATATTAGTCTCTTTGGTGCAGTTTTAAATGGAATTATTTTTTTAATTTCTCTTTCTGCTATTTTGATATTAGTGTAGAAACACAATTGATTTCTGTGTATTCATGTTGCATCTGGCAGCTTTACTTTACTAGAACTCCTTTATTCTAGTAGTTTTTGGTGGAGTCTTTAGGATTTTCTATGAAAGGTATCATGTCATCTGTAAATAGTGACTGTTTAACTTCTTCTTTAACAATATGGATGTCTCTTATATCTTTTTCTGGTCTGATTGCTGTGGCTACAAATTCCAGTACTATGTTGAATTGAATAAAAATGACTAGAGTGGACATTCTTGTCTTATCTTGGTCTTAGGAAAAAAAGCTCTCAGTTTTTCACCATTGAGTATGATGTTAGCCATGGGTTTTTCATACTGGGCCTTTATTATATTAAGGTATGTTCCCTCTAACTCCACATTGTCTAAAGTTTTTATCATGAATGAATGTTGACTTTCATCAAATGCTTTTCCTGTACCTCTTGAGATGATAACATGATTTATATCGTTTGTTTTGTTAATGTGTTTTATCACATTGATTGATTTGTGAATATTGAGCCATACTTGCATCCCTGGCAGAAATCCCACATGATTGAGGTGAATGATCCCTTTAATGTATTGTTAAATGCAGATTGCTAATATTTTGTTGAGGAATTTTCCATCTGTGTGCATCAGGGGTATTTTCTTTTCTGCAGTTTTGTTGTTGTGGTGGTGGTTGTTTTGTTTTTTGGCATCTTTGTCTGGTTTTGGTATCAGGATAATGCTGACCTCTTAGAATATATTTGGAAGATCTCTTTCCTCTTTTATCTTTTGGGATAGTTTGAGGAGAATAGGCATTAATTTTTCTTTAGATGTTTAGTAGCATTAACTTGTGATTCCATTTGGTCCTAGGCTTTTATTTGTTGGGGTTTTTTGGTTACCAATTCAGTTTCATTACTAATAATTCATCTGTTCAGATTTTCTATTTCTTCCTGATTCAGTTTTTAAAGATTTTGTGTTTCTAGGAATTATCCATTTCTTCCTGATTGTCCAATTTGTTGACATGTAATTTTTCATAGTAGTCTCCTATAATTTTTTGTACTTTTTGTCATATTTTTATTTCTCCTCTTTTATTACTGATTTTATTTATTTGGGTCATCTTTTTACTTGATGAGTCTGGCAAAGGTTTATTAATTTTATTTATCTTTTCAAAGAACAAGCTGTTGATTTCACTGATCTTTTCTATTGTTTTCTTAGTCTCTATTTCATTTATTTCTGTCCTGATCTTTATTATTTCCTTCCTTGTACTCACCTGGAGCTTTGTTTGTTCTAGTTCCATTAGGTGTATGATATTAACATTGCCTCATTCTCGCCCATCCTTTCCTCTAAATGACAGGGCCACTCCCCAGTATTCTCAGGAGGTGTCTGAACAGACTAAAGATTTTGAGCATGCTGCAGTCTGCCTAACTTCTACCATTGCTATAGCCTGGGATATCCTGCTTTTAGATCCCATCCAGGAGGTTCATCCTGCAGCAATTACACAGAGTTGGATAATTGAAAGGATCATGGACCTTCATAGGGTATACTCTTTTTAGGGCTTCAGTAAAAGTAAGGATACAGTTCAGCAGGAAGAAAATGCAGGCAAACATCTAAGAGTTCTGAGACTTCCAGATAGAGTTTCCAGGATCCTCTCTCAGTGGCACAGGCTATGCTTCATCTTTGGATTATTGGCCTGTAATCAGTTGCAGAGATGCCTTGCTCTCAGGAGAGCCAACAGACATGTTTACTGAGGGTCTTTTATATCACACTGGTTTTGTGGCTAAAATCAAGCTGCATAACCAGTTAAATCAGTGCAGACCATCAAGCCATACATTTTCAGTTAACAGTACAGAGTAAGTTCTACAAGGGGCATGTGGGGGAGTTTTGGTTCCTCTCAGCATGTTATAAATCACCAACTACTTCTTTTTATCCTTGTCTTGGCCGAAGGTCAGTACTGGGCTTCCGGGTTCCTCTACCACTGTGACTGCCACTGCCCCAAGCACTAAATTGCCAAAAATGTGAAACTCCATCTGTGCCTATCTCCTCCTTTCTCTACCTGCTCATCTCATCCAGGTCCATAAATTGAAATACATTTATCACCTGACAAAGTCTGAATTTACAGCTTCCACCCATATATCCAATTCTGCACTTAATATCTCCACTTAGATATCCAGTAGGCATCCCTGACTTAATATATTCAAAATGAAACTGTTATTTCTCTCCATTCTCTTCCCTCCTGCAAGCAGCTCCATCTCAGGCTGTGGCATGAAATCTGTGGATACTATGTCATACCAGTTACACATCCCTCATCTGAGAGGATGTGTTATTCTTGATTATTCACTTTCCCTTACCATTCACATCCATACATAAGCACATTCATTAGCTTTCTTTTTTTTTTAATTTTATTTTATTATGTTATGTTAATCACCATACAATACATCATTAGTTTTTGATGTAGTGATCCACGATTCATTGTTTTCGTATAACACCCAGTGCTCCATGCAATACGTGCCGTCCTTAATACCCATCACTGGGCTAGCCCATCCCCTCTAAAACCCTAGTTGGTTTCTCAGAGTCCATAGTCTCTCATGGTTTGTCTCTCCCTCCAATTTCCTCCCCTTCATTTTTCCCTTCCTTCTCCTAATGTCCTCCATGCTATTCCTTATGTTCCACAAATAAGTGAAACCATATGATAATTGACTTCCTCTGCTTGACTTATTTCACTTAGCATAATCTCCTCCAGTCCCATCCATGTATTTATTTATTTGACACAGAGACAGCGAGAGAGGGAACACAGGCAGGGAGAGTGGGAGAGGGAGAAGCAGGCTTCCCACAGAGCAGGGAGCCCGATGCGGGGCTCGATCCCAGGACCCTGGGATCATGACCTGAGCCGAAGGCAGACGCTTAACGACTGAGCCACCCAGGCGCCCCTCATTAGCTTTCTTTCAAAAAGATTCCAATTTTGACTCAAACAAGCTTATACTAGAGTTGTACTTATAGAACATGCAAAGAGAGCAAGTAGGAGGGTGGGGTGAACCTAGTTAAGCCTAAGAATTTCCTTTCCTGTTGGGAGTAGGAAGAGACTAGAACTTGCAGTGCTCAGAAACCAGGGACAGAAAAAGAACTCCAAGTGAGGATTAGATGGGCATATAGGGGTCAGGAAGCCCATTGATCTTTAATATTAAAATGAAGCATTCTGAAGCACTATCAAGAAAACCTTGAAATTAAAGCTGTTCCTGCCTCAGATAGGAAACCTGTGACAGTTCCTGTTGGGGGAAAAAATGTAATACAGAATAAAGCCAACTTTATTCTAAATAAGTACTAAGAGACTAATAATAAGGACTAAGAGGAGGAAGCAAATCAACCTACCTGAGGTGGAATTATGTAGAATTGGATAAGGGCGGATTCTGATATAAGAAGAGAGTGGGTGGGTTTATTTTGGTTAAGGTGGCTGTCCAGTCAGAAATAAAGTTAGTTCCTTAATGACTGAGATGACAGTTTGTTTATTCTTTGAGTTGATCTATAAACAGAGTTTGCTATTTCAGAAGACTTCAGGTTTTATCAGAGGCTTCAGAATTTTAAAAGGTGTGCTGAATTTGGCTTTCTGATATAAATGCAAACAAAACCGAACAATTGTGTAAAAGCAAATATACCTGCCTTGAGAGTCACAATTGACATAGATAAACAAGTAACTTTCTTATAAACAATACGATTCATGAGGGTATTGCTAAACAGGCTAAATACTGGCATCTTATATATTAAAAATAAGTCACTTAGATTTGTTTTTAGGCTTCTAATAGCAGTGCTATTTGTAGTGATACTCACAAGTATAGTAAACTTGGCTTATTGCCATCTCACTTGAGAAGAGTTCACTTACTAATGAGGGTAGCAAAGTAAGAATGCGTGCAGCAAGAAAGGGGAACAGCATAGCAGCATCTTGTAATTAACCAAAATTCCATTCTGGGGCATCTCAGTTTTTAGAAAGAATACTAGCTTCCCTTCCCCTGTGTTCATGTTTTGTTTCTTAAATTCCACATATGAGTGAAATCATAGGGTATTTGTCTTTCTTTGATTGACTTATTTCACTTAGCATAATACCCTCTAGTTCCATTCACGTCATTGCAAGTGGCAAGATTTCGTTCTTTTTGATAGCTGAGTAATACTCCATTGTATATATATACACCACCTCTCTTTATCCACTCATCTGTCGATGGACATCTGGGCTGTTTCCATAGTTTGGCTATTGTGAACACTGTTGCTATAAACATCGGGGTGCATGTGCTCCTTCGAATCACTATGTTTGTATCCTTTGAATAAATACCTAGTAGTGCAATTGCTGGAGGGGCAGTGGGTGGGGGGATGGGGTAACTGGGTGATGGGCATTAATGAGGGCACTTGAAGTAATGAGCACTGGGTGTTGTATGCAACTGATCAATCACTAAATTCTACCTCTGAAACTAATAATACAGTATATGTTAATTAAATATAATTTAAATTAAAAATTTTAAAAAGAACACTAGCTAATAACACTCACAGAAAAAAACAGTTGTTGAAATATGCCTTTCAGCCTTATAGGAAAATTGGCTCTGGAAGATCTCATTTCCATTCTACATAAACATGACTTTCACAATGGAAAATAGATTATACATTATCAAATATAAAGAAACAAAAATAAAATAACTTTAGAAGCTGAGTGTGTTGGCCTTAGAAGTTAAGCTTACAAATGTGTGATTTACTATCTTAGTAACTTAAAGTATTTTTAAAAGAGGGTAATAATGACAAAATATAACTTGATTACATTTACATTTTAAAATGTTTGGAGTAGGATAAAATGTAAACATTTTTAATATGAGAGTATTATATAAAAGATAAATACTCAACTATCATAAACTTCTGCATGTGTGGGTAGATTAGTGATGAAGGAAGAAAAAAACTACCAAATAAAAAGAGTCTGTGTTGGAATAAAAAAATCCACATTGCTGTATACTTGTATTTGTATTACTGATTTATATGAAAGTAAATATTAATTGGTAAGGAAACCCACTAAACCAAACTAATATGGTGAATCATAAAGGCTAAATTACATGGCATTTTAAATGCAGCTTTATTACAGATTTCTTTTTCTCAGAGTTTAATTAAAAATATAATCTTTTATAGTCATGTGTAACTACTATAGCTATAAAAGAGGCTTAAATCTATGATGACACCACAATTAAAAAAAAAACAAAAAAGAAAAAAAAAAAAAACGTTTCCCTGAGTCATGAGACAGCTTGATGGCGCTGAATTAAATCATTTCAGATCAATCCTGGTATGCTTCTCTGCCCTTAGGAAGAACACTACAGGCAGAGGATTAAGTTAGAAAAGGCAATAGCCAACACAGTTTAAAGATTCTTTTCCATGATTGTTTTTCCAACTTTTCTACATTTTAACACTATGTGGTCCTTCTGTTATTGAGAAAAATGTTCCGTCTTCAGCCTAAATAAGGGAACTAAAACAGGGTTGTTTAAAATCACAAGCAATCCAGGTTGGTGGTGATTGTGGTGGTGGTGGTTTTTCTTTTTCATTTAAAATAGAACTTGGAAGTTCTATTGGATAAACTCTACAGAGAAACTGAGAGAGAAAAAACCCGCAATCATTAGTTTTATTTATTATACATTCAGATCCCTTCGTAGATCAGACAGTATTTCTTTATCTTTGAATTTCTGTTGCTTTTAAACACCTTCCAGAACATGTATAGTCAACATTTCTTTATCCCAGACCGCATCTAAGCTTCCAAAGCACAGTGGAAGTATATAATTCATCTGCATAATTCATCTGCATACTTCAGGGCCCCATTGGTTTAGACTTGAAACATCATTCTAAATAAGTCAAATGTGATTTTTTTTAGTCATCCCTTCATTTTGAATGTGTTGACAAAGCTCTTTTTAAGTCTTCCAGATGGACAATGGCAAAACTCATTTTGGCAGAGTCTGGGGAGTATTACACTCTTTCTATGCTCTCAGAAAGAATTTCAAATTTTGGTAATCTATCTTTAAAAAACAGGATTACCTTGGATCTCTATTTAAAATGGCAAAATACTGGCATATTGAAGTATTTCTCACATTTCCTGAAAATATTGACTCATTTAGTCATGTCTCTTTAACTTTGAGTCTTTAAGTTTTACTGAGATATTTTCTTGTGTTAACTGTAATATCTCTTAATCAAACTTTTCCAAGGATACCCAAATACTTCTATACAGTGGTTTAATGAGATGATTCTGTAGAAGTGACCCTACAGCTCTTCTGCTTTAAATATCTACTTATTTGTGTTTGCTTCTTTGTTTAAAGTTTAGAGTCCATGCTTTTATTTCAGTAAGTCTTTGCTACTGAGGGTTCAAACAAATGTAAGAAGGCTAAAATGTAACTTCTAAAAGTAGAAGGGGAGGGGAACTCAGACCTTCTTGTCAGCTTTGTAACGATAATAGTTCCTCCCAGGAGGCCTAAACAAACAAACAAAAAATGCCTCCATTGTGAAGCTACAAGCTATTTTCTGAATCCAAAATGAGACTTGAGGGGCACCTGGGTGGCTCAGTCGTTAAGCGTCTGCCTTCGGCTCGGGTCATGATCCCAGGGTCCTGGGATTGAGCCCCGCATTGGGCTCCCTGCGCTGCGGGAAGCCTGCTTCTCCCTCTCCCACTCCCCTTGCTTGTGTTCCTTCTCTCGCTGTCTCTCTCTGTCAAATAAATGAGTCTTTAAAAAAAAAAAAAATGAGACTTGAATTTACATTTAAGGTAGAGGGTCCATATCATCTAGAAAAATAATTCAAAACTGAGTTTTGTAATTGAAAAAAAAGTTCAAAAAGTTACCCAGTAATTATTCCTGAGGAGGAATACAAAGTCTTCATTAGTCTAATGTCCTTATTTTATTGTATTTTATTTAAAGATTTTATTTTTAAGTAATCTCTACACCCAACGTGGGCTCAAACTCACAACACTGAGATCAAAAGTTGCATGCTCTACCAACTGAGCCAGCCAGGTACTCCAACCTAATGTCTGTATTTTAGACTGAGAAGTTAAGGGTTTCATTAGTAATGTGAGTTGTGAAATGTGAGCCAGAGTTTTGTATCCCTCAGAGAGATTTGGAGGGAGAACAATGCGTCTTGACTGTATGAATTTGGAGTGGCTGTGCCAAAAATTTTTGCTTGTTCTTAGGGACCAATTTGAGAGGGTTCTTGTGCATGCACACATGTTTGCAGTAGAGCTAGAACACATGGAAGGAAGACACTAATGCAAGGTATTCATCTCATGCTGGTAAAGAAATTAGAAATGAAATTCATTTAGGCTTGCCCTGGACTGGACAGTTACCCTGAACATGTGGTTGTTTAAGATTGGTCAGTACGGAATGCTAGATATTGGCCTATCTGTTCTGAAGTTACTGCCCTGCTTGAAGCCATAGAGAGAGATGGTATTCAACTTCAGGAGGTTCATGGACCTCAGGAAGCTTTCATCCACAGACCTCCAACGCTGAGAATGGAGTGTTATACTTGCAAGCTACTTGAGACAGGTTCCTTTCTTGGTCTAGAGCTACCTAAACTGGTACTCTAAAGAAAGAGTAAATGAGAAAGAAGCAGAACTAGCTTTCAGCCCAACATGGGATAAAGGACGATGCCCCAACATGAATTATCTAGAAAGGTCATAAACAGAAAAATGAAAGTGATTGTGTTGGGGTCTTGCCACTCTCCTTCCGCCATGAGGGGGACAGGTCAATCCTTTTTTAATATCCCTGACCAGTGGTTTTATGGTGTGTTTAAACTCTTACAATTCAGGCTACATATATGTAACAGAAAGGTTGAATGGGACTTAGCCTATATCAGTTTCCACTGTGAGGCCAGTTTGACAGAGATCAGGACGCTAAAGTGAATGTAAGACAGACTGTCCCATCTCATGTGCAGATTAACTGAAGAAATGTTCCTAAGAATCTGCTCCATGACTCCTGGTTCCTCAGCCTGATCAGGAATAGAAAAGGGCTTCAGAGAAGATGGGCAGATTAGTGAAAAGATTTGCTTGGAAATAGCTGTTGTCAAGCTGTGAGTTATCCCCACCCCTTTGCAGGAGGGGCTGGTATTTCCTTCTAACCACAAGTGAGGGGGGCTTTACTGGGACCTCTCAGAGGGCTTTGACATGGCTCCATCTTGGGAAATCGAGGGGCTGGAGGAAACTTGAGGGCAGAACCAGAAGAGGCTACCCTGTTGGCATCAGCCTCCACACTAGTGATCATGAAAACAAGTGGTATGTGGGTATTTGCCTAAATCAGAAGTTGGCTTTCTTGGAGAGACTCCCATGTGAGGAAGTTTTGAGCCCTGCCTTTAAAAAATCACTTAAAGAGAAGAGTAATTCTTAGCAAAAAGAGACTGTAAGTTTATAGTGAATGCCCAGGGCTGAGGGTGGGGCATTAGTGACTGTCCAAAGTAGAGAAACATCTGTTCAGGTTATAAGAACTACAGCGGGGAGGGTCCTGTAGGGAACCTCTTAAGAGTCCATGAAAATATCACATTGATAAAGATGCAGAGCCACCATCCAGGCCCTTCCAGGTCTGACAGTTTTAATTAGCTGCTAGGATCAATGAGCTCAAAACCAACCAGCCAGGTAGGAATTTGCCTGATCCCTCACCTCTACTCCCCACCTGAATTTAGATGTTGGAGAAGTCCTAAACAAAAGCAAGCATATGGGAGAGGGAGGAAGCAGGCTAAGAGGAGAGACCTGGAGGGCAAGACCACCTTCCCTATATGTAGGCTCACAACCAGAAGGTCCAAACTGGGGGAGGGAGATATATCTCAAAGTTATGTTTAGAGCTTTGGTTATTATGTGCAGCTGGATATTTATTCTACTTACAAAGTGAGGTCGTGTTTGTCATTTAAAGTAACCACAGATCACACAAGAGAACAGAGAAGCCAAAGGGACCTGCCGAAACTTTCATTAAAGACTGGGGAAAGTTATCCCTATTGAAGAAAGTTTAAAGGGATAGTAGGTTTAAAAAAATAATAATAAAGGTACATATGGGTAACAACCCATGCATTTTGTTCATTGTATGTTTAAGTTATAAATACATAGGTAAAGTTTAGGGAAGTAGTCCTTAATTAGAGCTTTGTAGCAGATCCCCTAAGGAGATGCTTCAAAACGCACGTGCTCAGATTTCATCCTGGATATTCTGATTTGTCAGTTTGTGGTGGAGTACCAAGTGTATTTTTGGGGGGCACGGGGGAGTCTCCAGAGAATTCTGATGCTCACCTCCGAAGCACAGTTTACTTACATAAATTGGGAAGAACAATTTACTTATATAAAGCCATGGATTATAGTTCATTAATAACAAGTCATTGAAACAAAACAGGTTGGGGAGGAATGTAACTAACTTGCTGAATCAGAATTAATTTTGAGCTAGATGGGCCACGTTGTTTATATTGTGTAATATTTCTTCTGTTCTGCCAGGATTGGTACCTAATGCCAAAAGAGTAATGGTGAAGGCTCTAAAGAACAATTTGTATGTAATCATTGGAAGCGGGAGGTAGTGGACATGGAGAACCCACTGCAATCCTGAATGCAGAGTAGCCCAAGAAGCAGTATTCAGGAAAAGAATGCAGATTTGCTCCGCAGGAGGATTATGGCTGAGGGAGGCTTTTAAACATCACTACTGAGTTTCTGAAACTCTTATCCCATCTCCAACTCCTTCAACTGGAATGAATGATAAGCAACTGGAAGTGTAAAAAATCTTATGCAGTCTTCATTTCAAGTTCAATGATACAGCAAGTTGTAGTTAAGAAGGTTCAGAGGGAAAAATCAATGTTTCCTATTTTATGGAGCCACTAGAATCAGTTTGCTTCTTTCGAAGCATCGTTTGAGTTCATACTTATTTTGCCAATTCATACAATCTGTAATATTCAATCAATCATGTATGTATGACAAAATTAGCCTCTAAAATTGGTGTGGTAAGAGAGACAGAGAATCAGCTATATGTAACTGAATGTTCTTTTTTTTTCCCTGCCTGAAAGTATGTTTGAGAATTTAGTTATCAGTTCCTTTAAAACAGTCACAATAATTTGTTTGGTGCTTTATAGTTTTCAAAGTGTTCTCACAAACAATATCTCTTTTTTTACTCATAACAATCCAAGGAAAAAGGTATGACAAGTACTAAAATTCAATCAAATATCCTGACAACTGAAAGTAGCTAAAACCACTAAATGATTAAGTACCCTTTTACTTTTCTCCTAGACTCTGTAGATATATAGATAATAACTCTGAACAGCTTCATGGTTTACATGTATCATTTAGTAGAAAGCTTTTTTTAAGTTTTTATTTAAATTCCAGTTAGTTAACATAAACCATAATATTAGTTACAGTGTACAATATAGTGATTCAGCGCTTCTGTACAAAACCCGGTGCTCATCACTATTACCTATTACCTATTACCAATTTAAGCCCTCCCCCTACCCACCTCCCAATGGAATATTACTCAGCCACAAAATAAAAAATGAAATCTTGCCATTTACAATGACATGGATGGAGCTAGAGAGTATAATGCTAAGTGGAATAAAGTCAGTCAGAGAAAGATAAATACCATATGATCTCACTCATATGTGGAATTTAAGAAACAAAGCAAACAAGCAAAGGGGGCGTTGGTAGAGAGAAGCAAACCAAGAAAGCTTTTCTACATGACAAAAATTCTGACTAATTTGGTGCCCTTACAGAGGCTGACTTTATCCAAACAGGAGCCTTGTGAGAGACATTGAAGGTTAATATTGGAAGGGTACTATCATGAAGTAGCTCCAGACCTCCAAGACCATCCCAGGCCTCTAGGAGTTAGTTTTCTGATTCTACATGTCACTTTGAAACAGCCAACCAAATGCATAAGGTCTCTCTCTCTTAAGACTTGTCATTTGTTTTCAGCTCAACAGCTGAGTCACAAAGGAAGGAAACATTTCTGAGGGTTTAAAGAAGCTGGTCTTTCTTATAATTAGCAAACACCTGCTGTCATAGGTAAGGATGGTGTGGAAAGGGCTAAATAGAGCAAAGTCTGAAACAGAACATCCCAAATGTCATTTAAAGTGCAAATCCTAAGTTGCATGATTCTGGAGTTTTCAATCAGAACCCTAGAGAAAATATCCATGAGATCGAATTTAAAACCTCTCCATGTAAGCCCATGTAAAGTCAAATGAGTAAAACTCCCACAATACATTTGTCTTCCCATATCTCTGTCTAGAATCTTTATGAAAATGTAGAATGAACATCTAGTTGGAGTCCTGATTCCACAGAGTAGCCAGGTAGCCTTGGCTGAAGCCACTTCACTTCTACTCACCATCCTTTGACATCTGTAAAACTAGGATATTACCAGTTACCTTACCTTCAGATTACATGGTATAAAATGTGAAATTATTTTACAAATTTCAGACCACTATACAAATGGAAGATTATTATTTCTATAGGATGTCCCATCCACCTGGGCAGCACATAATAGAACACATTTTGGCCTTCACAGTTACTATTGTGAGCTCCTTATTTCTGTCATCGTAGCACACTGCTTTCTACTCCTTTCTTACATCAACTTGGCCCTCATCCTTCTAGGTAGTGTCTCATGCTCTGGCCTTTGCTTGATGACTGAGTTGAT
Organism: Leptonychotes weddellii; assembly: GCF_054177405.1. Taxonomy (NCBI): domain Eukaryota; kingdom Metazoa; phylum Chordata; class Mammalia; order Carnivora; family Phocidae; genus Leptonychotes; species Leptonychotes weddellii. The sequence goes on along the minus strand of NC_138371.1, from coordinate 123,450,938 downwards.
TTATCTGTGTTGACCCTAGGCAAACCACCTACCTGACCAAATTCTGATCCCCAGGGTTCCATCCTAGTGTCATAAGTCTGGCTAGTGCCTCTCCTAGGATATAACCCTGAAGGTGGAAGGGAATATTTGTCTCTCTTACCTCAATTCCATTCCCATTTCCTAGGTGCTAGCAAAGTGACTGCATGCGGACAAAGGACAATCTTGTGGGACACAGATAAGGGTGAAAGGGAGCTTGGGCACTCTCCACATTCCTTACATTTTTTTAATTCCCCATGTCATCACTTCTGCCTTCCAACAGCAGAATTGAGTCAGGAGAATTGGCCGTTCCAGCCTCCCTTCTACTATGATGCAGACAAGAGACCTCAATCAGGTCCACCAATCAGATACACCCATGAGACATCTATTTGGAAGTGAGCAATGTGAGTGTGAAGGCTTGCCAAGGCATTTATTGTTGATATGGGTGACCGTGAAGAGTCCAGTTTGAAAAGTAGTAACATAACATAATAAAATAAAAAATAAAAAAAAGAAAGTAGTAATAACAGTTGTACAAAGGTCAAGTTCCTGGAATGGGCGGCAGCTGCAGTTAGGTTGGGTCTTGCAGCAGACGGAGACAGCAACAGCAGGTTCCTCACAAGTTCCCTTCTGCAGCATGGTTTTCATGGTTGGTTTTGAAAGCTTAGGGTAGAGTCTGTTTCTCTCGCCCTGTCAGCAATTCTGAGCCACCTAGTGCACTTTAATAAATTCCCTTTGTATGACAAAACTGACTCACAGAGGCGGAGCTGCTTTCCAAGGGTCGCACAGGTAGTTAGAGCTGAGATGAAAAGGGAAACACTGTGTCATCTCCACAACACATTGAACTGTTTAGTGAAAGTTGTTGATTCAAATTACTCATCCTTTCTTACATACTCTTTAATATTTAGCTATTCATTCAGGCTTTTTTGCTCCTGGCTAGAACCTACAGACCAAGAATGTGACCATCAAAACATCATGATCTTGGGTGCCTGGGTGGCTCAGATGGTTAAGCGTCTGCCTTCGGCTCAGGTCGTGATCCCAGAGTCCTGGGATCGAGTCCCACATCGGTCTCCCTGCTCCTTGGGAGCCTGCTTCTCCCTCTGCCTCTCTCTCTCTCTCTGTCTCTCATGAATAAATAAATAAAATCCTTAAAAAAAAAAATCATGATCTTTGGAGTAGAGAGGACAGTTTTGCAAAGAATTACAGTGACTTCCCTTGACACAAGCATTTAAGTGCTATGACATGCTCTCAACTGAAATGACCCCCAGTGACTCAGATGTGTTTCTCTAGTGGAGGGTTATGCACTCAGTGACTCTCTCTGAGTCATTTCAAGGCAACAGAATCCACAGCTCTTTATCAGACAAAAGCACATTGTTGAGGATTATCAGGGTCTGCAAGGGCCAGTGGGCTTGTTTGTGACTCAGAAGGGAGCCAGGAGGGCAGAAGTGAGACCTGCCTACTGTGACTTGTTTTACTGTTCCTGTGTGGTTTTCATATATGCCTTTTGGTATTCTGACCCAGACATCTCAGTGATGGCAAAGCAAGTGGTCCTTTTTGGAACATGCATTGGGGGATATAAAAGGAGATGTATGCAATAGATGGACTGGCAGAAATAAGCAGTCCCCAAATTAAAATGTGTTCATTGTGGCACTTGTGAATTATATAGAGCAAGTATTCAATTCCAGCCTCATCTCCCACTCATTTGCTGGTATGTTTAGGGAATGAAATTGGCTTTGATATTCTTCTAAGGAATACTACTGGGAAGCAAATCTGGAAAAAAATGATCACAAATCAAAGAGTAAACATTTTCAAATTACCAGTTTCTCCCCTTTATCTGTGTCTTCCATTAGACATGTTGCATGGATCCCAGCACATTGTGCTTTAAATTTAGGTCTGAAATAACAATAGCTACTAACTTCCCTCCTCATCTACCTCATTAGAATATCCCTGACACAGAATTACATTTACATTTTATTTTGGTTCTAAGTTACTGCAATAATCTACTACAGTAGATTTTAGCCTGATCCTAAGTCTTTTACTATAGGAATTAAATAAAGTTGTCTGTTATTGGAAATTTCAAGGTTTACATTCTATGTTCAAAGCCATGCAGCCTAAAAATAGGATGGGTACAAACCACTGACATCCTGAGTCAGATTTTTTTAGTACCAGATATTTAGTAGCAAAATTCTTACTTCACAGGAAGTTTTACTCAAAATCCCAATATATAAAATAGATATAAGGGATATTTGATTACAAAGTTTATGTTTAAAATATGCAAAACATACTTGTTTTAACATCAGTGAGAACACTGGAATAATCCTGACAAAAATTTGAAATCAGGAAAGTGATTGACAGTTACAGTCTTATATTAAAATCCACATGTAATATATTCCTGTATACTTTGGGTTGCATAGTAATGAGAAGAATGTAATTCACATAGATAAGCATTATAAAAGTGGAAATTTTAATGGCTTGCTTTGAAACCTCAAGATATTTTTCGGCAATTGTGATTCTAAAACTTTAAATAGGAGTATATGAAATTATGTTCCAAAGGTTGAAACTTATGAACGTGAAAGTTAAACAAAAAGTACCCAAAACATCTATAATTCAATTTCACTGTGGCGCAACTGATTATGTATTCACTTGTTATTACACAATTCATGATTATTCAGTGGCAGGGGCATCAGCTGAGAATGCATGTTTAAGTAGTCCTTGGCATTTAATTATTGAGGCTTGTATATAACATAAATATGTACTTCCCTGTACATTTACATGTAAAAAGACACATGCAGACCTGAATTTGCATGAAAGTACTACAATTTCCCTGATCTCACCCTTTTACAGAAAGTTCACCTATCTGTGGAAATGGTAGGAGAAGACTTTAGTCCAAGTCTTAAGCGTGAAAACATACACATATATATACACATTCAAACACACAGAATTTACTAGCACCACACATTAACAAATTAGAGATTCTTCTCATGTTAAAAATGCAATATATCACCTATGAGTGGCATGATGTTTTTGAATTGTGATTTTTAAATAATAAATATAATCAAACACTTATAATTCCTTCAAAACTTCTGGAAAAGTTAGAGTCTCTGAGCTCTGAACATCACTGTCATAAATTACAACCCATAGGCTGAAATAAAGGATTAAAAAGAGAAAGCAAACTCTTCATCCTCATCGCCATGACTGGCACAAAGTGGTACTAACAGATCCGTCTGTCCAGTGCACCAGAAGTATTCAAACACAAATGAGAGTAATACGGTGAGTGGATAGTTCATGTACACATGTCCAAAAGATGCAATTACATAAGAAGAAATTCTTACCCATAAAATAGGAAAAATTAGTATTTGGCCCAGAATCTTGGTCCTAATCAGTAGATTATTCATTTTGCTTCTCTAGAAGTCTAAGAAGGGGCCATACATTTTGAGAGCTCTCATGTGGGTAGAGTATATCCATTCTGTGCGTGGAACACGAGCTCTTCTTCCTCTGTCACCCAAGAGCAATTTCTGTCCTAAAATGATCTTTAGAGGAGATGTATATTTTCTTAATAAGGTCTTTTTTTTCCCCTTTGAAATTGGATACAAATCAGCAGTTTGTCTAACAGACCAATATATATAAGGGACAGAAATGATCAATACATGTATTTGTCCTAGCAATGACCATTGAACATGAGACTGATCAGAGGTGAGGACATGGACAGGAATGTGTAGTCCTATGTAGCCCACCAAAGGTTTGCTCTCTAGCTACCAGGACAGTATTTTGCTACCGGTAGAGGAACTTTGTCGTGCAGGGTACATAAATCATTTGGTACCCTGTCCATGTACAGTGTGCAAACAACACAGACTTTTTATTTTGACGTTTTTAGTGGCTACAAAGATAAATAATGTCACAGCACCCCTTTAGTTCATTCCCTCCAGAATTCAGCTTGTTTTCAGTATATGCAGTGTTTAAATGAATTCCTACCCTGACTCCATACTCCTGCCCCACTTACTTTGGGCAGCCTTAAAGATGATTTTACCATTTCACAACCTATAAATCATTAAATCTATAGATTCTACCAAGGGATATGAAAGTTGCTGCTTCAAAGTTTTCCCGAGGAACCAGGAAGAATTCAATTCCTACAAAACTTGCAATGCTGGACACACCTGCTAAAGGAGCTTGTGATTTCTAAAGAAAGGGCGGGATTTCTCTGGGAGCATGGCCATGCATTTTTGGTCCAATCACCATGACTGTAGCAGGACTTAATCCAGGCTCAGATTTGCAGGCCAGGACCAAAGTGGGCCTATGAAGGATGGAGAATGGAACTCTTGCTAGATTGAAGTAACTAGGAGATTTCTACTCTGGGAATTCAGAAGACCCCCTGGAAGTGTGAGGAGAAAGGGTGAAACTCTAGTTAGAGATTTGTCACTTTCAGGTAGGCCTGATTAACCATAGATTAACCTCAGAGACACTCAGGATAGCTTGGCAAATTCCCCCCAAAGTCTAGGAGCAACTATGATCTTAAACATAATACTATACTATACCTTCAACTGACAATAACTCACAATGCACAATATACAGAAAGCCCTTGATGGATACTATTGAAAACAAGGAAAGTGGATTTACTTTTCTCTTCAACCGTCTCATACTGAGTAAAAAAAAAAATATATATGGATGGAACACAAATTTTTCATGGGGCTCATAACTGAATACTGAACCCAGATTTATTTCACTCTTTCTGGAACAAGGAATTTGGGATCTCTTATCAACTCAGGTATTCCTAATGAATAAAAGTCCATTAATTCAACAAAAGCATCTTAAAATCTTAAATATTCTTAGGAAATACTAAGTGTTGAGAGCTGTCAGGGACAAAACTCAAATCGTATGATGCACAAGCCAATCTGTGTTTGTCTCAATTGAATTTGAACCTTCTCTTTTTTAAGGTATCTTTTTTCACAAGCTTGTCCTCATAATGCTCTCAAGAGGTAACTCTGAATTACTAAATTTCCCTATCTCAAATTGTCTTTTTTTAAAAGTGTTTATTTAAATTCCAATTGTTAATACACAGTGCAAAATTAGTTTCAGGTATACAGTACTTCCATACAATACCCGGTGCTCATCACAACAAGTCAAATTATCTTTTTTAAGAACAAAGGAGAACTTGGTCAGTGATGGCACCCTGGTACAGAAGGAGCACTAACCTAGGAGGCGAAAGATGTAAGAAACACTTTGATCACGTACCTGAGTGGCCTCAGACAGATTCCTCAATTTCTCTGATGCTTGATTTTCTTGTCTGAATGATGAGAAGATTGAACAAGATAGCCTTTTAGGTTCTCTTTAAATTTAAAGTTCTATGCCTCTTTGACTTAGGCTAAGTCTATTTCCTCATTTCAAAAATGTAGGAGATAATGGGGCAATCCTGATGTCTCATAGAATGTTTTAAAAAGTATATAAAATGCTTGGGATAGAATAGCCTGCATATAATCTGGACAAATATGTAAGCCAAGCATTATGTTATGCATTTTATATACAATATGTCAAAGAGCCTGGCCAATATTAAGTGGAATATGCTTTTTACCCACCATCTTGCTCTACCGTGCAATGTTTCTTTAGAAGTCACTGCCTCTTTCTTGTGTTGGAGTGAGGAACGGAAGTCCAAAGAGATTTATGGATGTGAAATTCAGTCTGTTGAATGTAAAAAGCCAGAGTACAAAATGTAATTATAATGTGGCTAGAAAGAAAATAAGAAATTTGCATATCATGGATCCAGTAGTAGGGAAATTTCTTTAAATTAGAATTGTAGTCTTCCTTCCATGAATAAATCTTTAGCCTTAGCACATATTAAATTAACATAAGGTCAGTTCTTCCCCTACCTCAACATAGCATGGTTTTAAGCTATAAGAAGCCAGGGAAATAATTTAATTCAAAGCTCTCATTTTGGAAGTAAGTAAATTGAGACTTGGAATGTGTACGACCAACATGCACAAGATTGTAGGACTGAAGTAGTGGTGCTGGGACTCTTCTGATATCCAGTCTGTTGCTCATTCTGCTGTAGTTAAGCAGTCACCGGAGAAGAGTATGGAGTATGGAGAGGCAGGGAAGAATACTAGTGTTTGTTTTAGTTTAATTTTAGTTCCCTGTGATCTAATCCTCTTTGAAACTTAGCTGATACCAGCTATTTTCCCTCTTTGTCTTTAGTTGTCCCCTAGAGCACTAGAGAAAGGGCATTGTGGTTCCCAGGGCAGCAGCCCCGATTCCTGTGTTAATTTGTCCCCTGGGATGGAACCCAACCTCATCACAGCCTGACATTTAGATGAGCCCAGAGTTCTCCCTATTCCAGCATTGAAATCATTGAGAAATGTCTAAATTTGCTTTGAAAAGACTGTCGGTAAAGTCCAATGCTGGGATGAGCTAGAGCTAGCTCAAAGCCTCCATTTTCCCTTGATTTCACTGTTTTAAAATAAAAAGAAACCATTAGAGGATGGGTCTATATCCTAGGCTTTTTAGAAAAAAATACAGGCTATTTACCACAATGCTGCAATTAACCAGATTCTTCTGGTTGAATCCATAGGCTATTCAAGCATGTATTTAAATGAAAAACTGGACAGAATTTTTAGTGACTCTACTTCCATCCGCTCTTGCAACCAAAATACACCTGGTAGGTCTTAGGAAAAATCTGTATGAGGGTGAAATTTTAGCATGGTTGGGAGTAGCATTTTCCAAATGAAGAATATTAATATCTTATTCACTGAAAAGAAAGAGGAGGAAACAGTATCTGGTAAGCTTGAAACAGTGACTGTAGTTTTCAGATGACAAGTAAGAAGCTGAGATGGCTAATTATTATCCAGGAGGTGTCATTAAAATATTAGCTCATGAAGTGTGATTACAGAGTGCAAGCCTACGCAAAACTGCCTATTTTTCTACACACTGAGACTTGAAAAGTTACTTTTCTTTATCATTAGTGTTATTATCATTGCTAGAATGATAAGAGGACATTACATAACCATGTCAAGTGAGTCTCAGCACTTCCACAAGTGATTGAGTGCGGCCTTTCATGGAGGACTTCTAGAATAACACCAGGTCATTAGAGCAAATTCCTCATATGCCCAAAACTCTGAGTAATGCAATCATCTTAAACTTTCACAATTACCAGAATGTTAGCATTTTTTAACAGTGACCTTACTCTAGGCGCTTTCCTACTGATGCACATTTTTCTTATAAAGCCCATGTTAGAAATAATTATTCAAGTTACCAAAATCTGGTGAGGAATGAAAAAGGTGGATTTGACACCCAGATATAGCCTATTAACCACAGTGTGGTAAATAACTTTACTTCATTTTTAAACCTTTGAAAATATAGTAAAGATGATTTTCACATGTAGGGACTAAAATAGTTACTGGGAGATAAGTAAAGATGATTTCTCACTGAAATGTGGATAAGCTCTCAAAGGTTTAAGTCACACTTGAACTAGGACTCCTACTATTTTTAAAAATCATGTTTATTGAAGTATATTTCATATTTAATAAAATAACTCCTTTTTAGTGCACGGTTCTGACTTTTGACAATGCATGCAATGCATAACCACCACCACAATCAAGATATAGAACATTTTGGGCGCCTGGGTGGCTCAGTTGGTTAAGCGACTGCCTTCGGCTTGGGTCATGATCCTGGAGTCCCCGGATCGAGTCCCACATCGGGCTCCCTGCTCAGCGAGGAGCCTGCTTCTCCCTCTGACCCTCCCCCACTCATGTACTCTCTCTGTCTCTCTCATTCTCGCTCTCTCAAAATAAATAATCTTTAAAAAAAAAAAAAAAAAGATATAGAACATTTCCACCACCCCAAAAAGTTCTCTTATGCTTTAATAGTTTGACCCTCTTTTATAAAACCCACGATTTTTAGTTCCTTCTAACTCAACCTTCTTCTCAGTTTAGCTGAGCTAATATTAATTGTTTTGCCTTTTGTGTCCTTCAGTTGGCCCTTCCAAGCACTGCAGAATTAGAAACTGTGGTTTTCAGTACAAGTTTTGATTCTAATGGTTTTTTTTGTTTTGTTTTGCTTTTTTGTTTTTTTTTGTTGTTGTTTTTTAAAGATTTTATTTATTTATTTGACAGAGAGAGACACAGCGAGAGAGGGAACACAAGCAGGGGGAGTGGGAGAGGGAGAAGCAGGCTTCCCACGGAGCAGGGAGCCCGATGCGGGGCTCGATCCCAGGACCCCGGGATCATGACCTGAGCCGAAGGCAGATGCTTAACCGACTGAGCCACCCAGGCGCCCCTGATTCTAATGTTTTAATGAATTCTTAGTTTTGATGCTGCCCACTATATAATTTTTTTCCACAAATTGAATTTTTGGGGCCTTGTCTAAGAAACGGCATCTAAGATCACAAAGATTTTCTCCTATGTATTCTTCTAGAAGTTTTATAGTTAAAATTTTCACATTTAATTTTGAGGAGCTAATTTTTGTACGGGGCATAAGGTATGAGTTATGGTCACTTGTTTCTTGCATATGGATATTCAATTATGTGCACGAAGTTTTTTAAAAAGACTGTGCTAATATGTTTTCATTTGACGCTCACTGTCAGCTGGGACCTTAGTGGGTGTTTCTACCATATCACCTGTATGTGGTCTCTCCACGTGGTCTGAACATCCTCAGAAGCCCAGATGCCTGTGACAAGGTGGCCAGACTTCTTCATTGGCAGTTCGGGGCTCTAAGTGTCGCAGCCAACAAGGCAGAAGCTGTACCACCATTTATGACTTAGTTGCAGCATCTCTTCTGCCATACTTTACTGGCTCCTGTGGTTACAAGCCCACCAAATTCCAAGAGAAATGGACAGGAGGAATGGGTTACATACAATGGCCATACTGAATAAAAGTATGCAGGATGAGTACTATCACTGAGGCCTTCTTTAGAAAATACAGTCTGCCAAAGCAAACTGTCCTTATTTTACTCTGCCTAATGCAAGAAACTCATTGGAAATTGTCTTCTTTCAAAAAAAAAAAATCCAAAAAAAGACTTTTTGGATTCCTAGACAGCCATGAACTTCCACACAGCCAGAATGGCCATATAGACTCATCTACATGACTGAATCATGACAGAAGAATGAGATATCTCAGGAAAGTTCATCTTAATTGTTTTCCTTAGGTAGCTTTATATGGCTATAGAATTTTATATCTCCCCCTACTCTGGGCATATTAGAGATATGGAAACTGGAAAAGGAAGAGGAGAAGTGTATCTAAGTGATGCCACCCATTTCTCACTTGGCAACTCTCCCCCACCCCCCCAACATCCCACGGTTGAGAAAAGCTCTCTGACCCTGAGGCTTTTGGTCCAAGTCCTTCACATGGATATGCAGCCTGGCCAAAGGACCACTGACCTAAATCTATCAAGGTGCCCTTGCTCAAGAGGAAAAGGATTCATGACTTTATATACTGAGATGCTATATCGCCTGAGTCTGAGAATAAGAATAGCTGGTTAATGGAGTAGTTGAGGGTGTTAGGTTTGGGGCTAAGAAAGGTGGATTCCCAGGATATCTGAGTGAGTAAATTTTATGTTATATATATTTTGCCACAATTTTAAAAAGATATATGCAAGGGTAAAAAAAAAAAAACCACAGTATCTAAATTAATATCATAAGTACATTTCAAAGCAAAGTTATCATGATAAAGACTACAAATATGCTAAAATCCACTCATTCATAATGGTACTCAGAAAAGACAAACTAATTGCTCACCTTTGAAGATTGCTAGGATACCAAATCAGTATTCTGAAGACTTACAAATAAAGAGAAAAATCAAACCTTTAATAACTACTTTCCTGTACAAACTATTTCAAAATAACCACCTATTTATTTAGAGAAAATTTGTGTCTATAGTAGAAATTTAGTGAACAAAAGAAGAAGACATAGCATTATGAAGTCACTATTTTGAAACCTCTAATGAAAGAATGGATCTAGGCAATTACCATAAATAACTGTTTAAACCATTAAGTCTATGAGGAAGCTCTATGATGAATGGATTAGGCTGGCACCATCTGAGCTCACTGCGGTGTTGTATCATCGCTAAAAGACCAGACATCGTGGCCTCCTGCTATAACGCAGTGGGAACTACATAATACCACTGATGAAAGATTCTTGCATATAAACAAAACAAAAAATTTAAACAAGTGTCTCCATATATGCAGGAGATAGATGAGTATGTTAAAAGGTACCACAAGGATGCAAAGAGCCAAATTCAGAATTTGAGATATTCAACAAGTTAAAAGATTTAGTTCCACCGATAAATTACATGAAAAAATACTAAGAGACCTACCAACCAAAAGCAATATGTGGGCCTTGCTTGCATCCTGATTCAAGCAAAACAACCACAAAAGGACATTTTTACATAGTAAAAAATAAGCAGGGACTAGATATTAGATAACATTGAGAATTAATATTAATAGTTTTCAGAGTGATAATGGATGTTTTAGGTGTATCTGTTAGTAACGAGGTACATACTGGACGTACAGGTGAAATTATACAATATTTGGTGTTTTAAATATTCATCAGGGAAAAATAGTGTGATATGACTGAAACTAGATTGGCAAAATATTGATGATTATTGAAGCCAGGTGCTGAGTAAATGGGAGCTGATGATACTATTCTCTTAGCTTTTAAATGTTTTTAATTTTTACAATAAAAATACTTCAAAAATATTGCTTTAATTATTATGCGCTATGAGACCTGTAAGTAATTATGAGAGTTACATAATTAGTGGAGAAGAAAGTCTGAGTGAAACACTGAGAGGTTTCTGTTTCTTTGTGTCCTGACTTTTTTTTCTGGTTTATGAAAAAAAAAATTAAGAGTAGTCATACTTTAAAATGATGGGTTGGGTACTATTAAATCTGCTATCATCCAAATGAAATTTTCTTGGTTATGTTACTTGGTTAATAGAGAACCTATTAGCCCATAGGTTTTGTTGCACATATTCAGTTCCTTGGAGAGGCAGAAAGAGCCTAGAATTGGAGACAAGGAGACCTCATCTCCTGTCCATGCCCTATTATTAACTGTTATTTTTCTGATTTTACTTCCTTTTCCCTGTATGTGTATGTGAGAGATCAAGTAAGATATGTAAAGCATTCAGCCATGCTGTAATACCAAATACACTTAAGTTTTCCTGTATTCATCTCTGTATTCCCCACACCATTTTTCACACTATGAAAATTTGGCCATAAATGCATTTAAAAAACTTACCATGTCTGTTGACACAAATACAAAAGGCCAAAAGGACACCTTTCTGTAGGTCAAACATATAATTTAAAGCATTCTTACAGGGCGCCTGGGTGGCTCAGTTGGTTAAGCGACTGCCTTCGGCTCAGGTCATGATCCTGGAGTCCCAGGATCGAGTCCCGCATCAGGCTCCCTGCTCAGCGGGGGGTCTGCTTCTCCCTCTGACCCTCCCCCCCTCTCATGTGCTCTCTCTCTCTCTCTCAAATAAATAAATAAAATCTTTAAAAAAAAAAAAAAAGCATTCTTACAGTCTTCATTTTCCTCTTCAGAGCCTCATGCATTTCTCCTAAAAGACATAACAAAGTATCTACCCCCAAAATGCTTCTTAAAATGTTGTTATTCTTTATTTTATTTGGTGAAAGAAATCCCAATTTAATTATACTGAAGCCTGTTCTTTTTACCTTACCAGTTTCAATCACTTGCACTATGTGTAATGGGGAGTATAATGTATGTAATTGAACAGTCTAAACTTTCAGATGCTAAAAGATTTGAAATACCATGTGCCTTTGTTAAAGATCAATTCATTTAGGACATTATATGAGACAATTATATAAGACAGTTAAGAAAATAACAATTCAGTATCACCACTAAATACTTCAAAGTAGCATTGAAGGTTTTGTTTTTTTTTTTAATCATTATTTGACTATAGTTGACACACAATGTTACATTAATTCAGGTAGACAACATAGTGATGCAACTTCTCTATCCTTTAAACTATACTTACCACAAGTGTAGCTACCATCTCTCACCACACAGCACTATTTCAGTATCTTTGACTATATTCCTTATGGTGTGCCTTTTATTCCCAGACATTCATTCCATAACTGGAAGACTTGATCTCCCACTCCCCTTCACCTATTTCACCCAACCTCTCATCCCCCTCCCCTATGGCAACCTTCAGCTTGTTTTCTGTATTTATACATATGATTCTGATTTTTGCTTGTTTGTTTATATGATTTTTTTTTGGATTCCACATATGAGTGAAATCATATGGCATTTCTTTCTCAGGCTGACTTATTTTACTTAGGGTAATACCCTCTAGGTCCATCCATGTTGTCACAAATGGCAAAACATCAACCTTTTTATGGTTGCATAATATTCCAGTGTGTGTCTTGGGGAGGTGTACCACATCTTCTTTATCCATTTGTCAAAGAATGGACATTTAGGTTGCTTCCATATCTTGGCTATTGTAAATAATGCTGCAGTTAACATAAGGGTGCATATATCTTTTTGAATTAGTGTTTTTGTTTTCTTTGGTTAAATACTCAGCAGTGGAATTATTGGATCATATGGTATTTATATTTTTAATTTTTTGAAGAACGTTCCATTTTCCACAGTGGTTGTACCAATTTTAATTCTAACAGTGCACAAGGGTTCCTTTTTCTCCTCATGCTTGCCAACATTGGTATCTCCTGTGATTCTCAAAACTCAGTTTAGTAGGTACAATTATTATTCCATTTTCCAACTAAATATACTGAGACTCAGGAACAAAGTTATTTGCCCAAAATAATACAACCAGAATTCAGAAAAGTCAGGTCTCAAACCCAGGTCTCCTATTGCAAAATCTTCCTATTGTGTGTTGGGCAGTATAATTCCATTAACTAGGGTCAGTCTACACTGGGAAAAGAAACATTCAGCTGCCATATTAGAAGATTCAGTAATGCCTATTTTTTTAATGATCCCAGCATTACTACCATAAAAATATGCATCAGATTCTATGATATTGAATAGGGGGCGGTAGCAAACACACTATAGCCACTTTATGTAATTATGTCACCATTGTTCCTGGTCTAGCAAAGCTAATTGAGTTCCCCAGTTGCTCTTATCATTGTCATTGATGCAGAGTATATGAACAACTCATGTCCTTCAACAAAGTCCAGCCTTATTTTTTTTTAAGTACACAAACTAAGCTAGGCGAGCCTAAAATCTGCCATTTTGAACATTTGGTTGGAGATATTTTGTATATCATTTAAAAACATTGGTTATACAAGGAGTCTATTGTTATCCCTCCCAATCTCAGGTAGTAGCAAAACAGACTGAAGGTACCCCTGATTAGTGATTACCCTCCCCAAGTAGGTACACCAGTGTGTGGATTGCAGTTAGTACAATTCATCAGTATTCTAATGCCTCATCAGTAACATGACAAGTACAAAGCTCACCAATACCAAATTCTTAATTAAACAAGAAAATAAAGAAATACCACAGATTTACACACAAATTTAGTTTCTGAAGTGAGGCAGCTAAGGATATGTCGGTATTTTAGACATACTTGATCTGTGACTCATATATCCCCCTCTGAAAGAAGCTTGAAAGAAAAATTAAAGGAACTCCTTCCTTGTTTTCCCCTTCATTTCTCCCCGTTGTTCTTCTTCCAAATAATAGGAATCTGGTCTTAAATTTGTGGAAAAGTAAACTTGAGGTTGCTACCAACTCTGGAGAATATACAGAGGGGGCATTTACCCCGTATCAGCAAAGGCTTTCAAGGACCCTTTCACCAGCTCTACATAGTGTTTCTTCTGCCTTCACCAAATAGTCATCACAATTGCTGACCTGATGATTCTCTAAGACCTCACTGAAATCATGTCTTTCCATAAGGCTTTTCTAGATTCCCCATCAAAATGAACATCTCCTTAACTTACTATTTTATGTACTTTGTCTACTACAGTGTTATATTAGTATGAATCTTTATCTATAGCAATGGCTAGATCTTCATCTCTATCTACATCTACATCTGTGTTTCCTATTTCACTTGACTGTAAGTCCCTAAGAATTCTTTTACCTCCAGTTATATGCAGCATAGTGCCTGGCACATAGTATTTGTCAAAGTGGATTGAAAGTCAAATAGGCTGAAATTGTGGGTTGTCTCACTACTTCTTCCTTCCAGTTGTCAAATATATTGTGTCCTATGAACCTAATGATTGATTGATTGCTAGACTTACTGAATCAGGCTGGATATATTCCAAATTCAATCAGTGATGTCATACTGCCAGATTTCACATTGCAAAATGATTTACATTAAATAATCTTAAATATATAGAGTATTTTTGATGTAGACTGCTCCCAAATTACTTGGAGATCCCATTTCTTTAGGTGGGATTTTAGAAGCTCATGTAATGGGGTTTTCCTTCTTCTTCTGCCATTTTTCTATGTGAACATAAGCAAGGTACTTAGAATCCCTGTGCAAAATGGAAACGATCACATAGTACTTGTAGCCTAGCAACTTCTCAAAATTGTTATGTGATAATGTCTATAGAGTGCTTTCTGCTTGTGAGATGGAGACAAGCTTTGTAAAACAAGTCATTACTGGTATCATGAAAGCAATACCTACTGAAGCAAGACAGTATTACCCAACATTTGCTACTAGTTCTATAATACTCTGAGGAGCTGAACTATCCATGATTGAAACTAATTTTAATAACAAAATTAAATGTATGCAGGACAGCCTCAGTTAACCAAAACAGAACTATAGCCCTCGAGCAGCCAGCATTTCTCCAAACTGAGAAGGCCCACATCCTTTAAGCAACAATAGCAATTAAAACAACAGTTATTATTTAGAGCTTACTATGTGCCAAGAATACATCAAAATGTTTAACATGCAGTAATTTGATTCTCACAGCAGTCCTGTGAGATAGGCAATATTATTATTTCCATTTGATATACGAGAAAAATGGCACTTGGAGAGATTAAGTAAATTGACAATAGTAACTGAGAAATTACAGACATCGGTTATAGACACAGGCAGTCTGATTCAAGGCCCAGATTTTAACCACAGTCTTTATCCAGTTAAAAGGGAAAAGTGTGAGGACTAGGAGAGGAAGAAAATCTGTTCCTCTTCACCTTGTGACATCTGCAAAAATTTTTTCATGTGACTTACGGTTTTAAGGTTGGATAGCACACAAGTTACAGAAGGGAAAGAAGTAGATGCCACAGCTGTGGTTCTGGAAGGATATGAATTCCAGGAAGATCTGCTGTGGCCATGAGAAGCCTAGGTGGAAAAGTAGATACATCTCCCGTCATCCTCTGTAAGATGATGACCACGTGCTTCCCAGAGTTCAACTAATACTGCTAATGTAACACTTAGCGCAGTCATGGGATCACCTAATCTCTGACTCACCAACAGTTTCAGCTCAGTTTATTATTAACTAGGAAAAGATATGACAACAGAATGCGCTCATGTGTTCACAAGTTATTTCAGACCTATCTCATTTATTTTATTTTTTTTGAACTATTCTTTTTTTAAACTTTATTTTATTATGTTAATTGCCATACATTGCATCATTAGTTTTTTTTTAATGTTATGTTAATCACTATACATTACATCATTAGTTTTTGATGTAGTGTTCCATGATTCATTGTTTGCGTATAACACCCAGTGCTCCATGCAGAACGTGCCCTCTTTAATACCCGTCACCAGGCTAACCCATCATTTATTTTTTAAAAAGCCTTCCTGAATTGGTAGATAAAGAGAAGGCCGTAAAGTGAGAATACCTGGAATTCAGCAAAGGTTTTAGACAAGATAGTCAAATATAGGCTGACAGTATCGGTAGATGGATTTGGATCTTGTTGAAGGATGAGTGAGGGCTCATGAATGAAAAGCAAGGTCAATGTAATGGAATTATTGAGTTACAGGCTGCAGAGGTTTTTCCTGTCATCATCAATGTTTCTGTCAGTAATTTGGATGAGGATACAAAAAGGAAGCCCATCTAATTTGCAGATTTCAGGAAGCTGGAGGATTTCCTGGTAGGTACATAACAGAATCAGAAACCAAAGACTTTAGCAAGCAAGGATGAGGGATTCAAATTAACAAGGTATAACATAAACAGGACTTGAATGACTTTTTATAGCTGCGGAAAATTAGCCAGCAGAAACTATTTAAAAGCAAATTTCAGTTTAATGTGGAAAATACCTTTATAAGAATTAGTACTATTTAAAGATATTCTTTTAAAAAAATTTTATTTATTTATTTGACAGAGAGAGCAAGCACAAGCAGGGAGAGGGGCAGAGGGACAGGGAGAAGCAGGCTCCCCACCACGCAGGGAGCCCGATGTGGGGCTCAATCCCAGGACCCTGGGATCATGACCTGAGCTGAAGGCAGACACTTAACCCACTGAGCCATCAGGGGCCCTAAAGATATTTTTAAATAAATATCTTGAGACAAAAGTTAAATAAAATACCTAGCCTAAAATACCTGGAAAATTTTATATTAGACATTTAGTTGCCTAAATGGTTCTATTTTTTTTTTTTAATTTTATTATCAATGTACTTTTATCTGAGTATAGTTGACACACAATGTTATAGTAGTTTCAGGTGTTTTACAGAGTGATTCCCCAAGTGTATACCTTATGCTGTGCTCACCACAGTGTAGCTACCCTCTGTCGCTGTACAACTCTGTTACAGTATCATTGACTGGGCGCCTGGGTGGCTCAGTTGGTTAAGCGACTGCCTTCAGCTCAGGTCATGATCCTGGAGTCCCGGGATCGAGTCCCACATCGGGCTCCCTGCTCAGCGGGGGGTCTGCTTCTCCCTCTGACCCTCTTCCCTCTCTTGCTATCTGTCTCTCATTCTCTCTCTCTCTCAAATAAATAAATAAAATCTTAAAAAAAAAAAACAATATCATTGACTATATTCTTTATTCTGTGTCTTTTATTCCTGTGACTATTCATTTTATAACTGGAAGTCTGTATCTCTCATTCATCAGTTTTGCCCACCTCTTCCCTCTAGCAACTATCAAATTATTATTCTCTGTATTTATAGGTCTGATTCTGATTTGAGTTTGTTTATTCATTTGTTTTTCTAGATTCTACATGAGTGAAATCTACATTTGTCTTTCTCAGTTTGACTTATTTCACTTAGCATGATACTCTCTAGGTCCATCCGTATTGCAACAAATGGCATGGTCTCACCCTTTTTAGGGGCTGCATAATATTCCTCTGTGTGTGTATGTGTGTGCGTATGCATATCTTCCATATCCATTTGTCTATCAGTGGACACTTAGGTTGCTTCCATATCTTGGCTATTATAAATAATGTTATAATAAACCTAGGTGTGCATATATGTTCAAGTTAGTGTTTCCTTTTCTTTGGTTAGGTACCCAGTAGTGGAATTATTGGTTCATATGGTATTTGTATTTTTAATTTCTTAAGGAACCCCCATACTATTTTCCACAGTGGCTGTGACAATTTACATTCCCATCAACAGTGTACAATGGTTCCTTTTTCTCCACATTCTCAGCAACACTTGCTATTTCTTGTCTTTCTTATATTAGCCATTCTGCCACATGTAAAGTGACTTCTCTTTGTGGTTTTGATTTGCATTTCCGTGATGATTAGTGATGCTGAGCATCCTTTCATGTGTCTGTGCACTGAATGGTATATAGTTTTATAGGAATGTGTCGTGTATTTTTATATGTCCAAGAATGCCATTGGAAAAAAGGAAAATATGACCCTCTCTTTAGTTCAGTGATTTCTTTGAAGAATCATCTCAAATAAAAGAACCAACCTACAGCATTTTCAGAACTCGTGAAGTCAAAACTAGGTATACAAGCCATAGCAAATGTTCTGTATAATAGCATTCCTTGTGTATGACTGTTGAATCATGCTTTTCTCTATATACAGACATAGCACTGAATGAGGAGGAGAATATCCAGAGGAACCCTGAGGTCAAAAGGACCTTGGCTTTCTTTGTTTGAGCTGCACTTAATGTGGTATTCCTTCAACTGCATATAAGACCCATAAATTTTTTGGCTATTTTTAAATCTGTTTATATCACTAGGAAAAAAAAAAAGACAAGAAAAGATAGAACATTTCAGTGATAAAATTTAGCTTTTTAAGTCCACTTTATCACTGCCAACAGATTTGTTTTCTGTTTAATTTTAGGCCATGTAACTTCTCAAGAGATTTTTCTTGATTTGTTTTAATTTAAAAGCTGTTGAGGTTTTTTATTATTTCTTTGTTAGTCAAATTCTAATATTTTTATATGTGTTTTTGAATAATCTAAATGGGCATTAGAGTTTAGAAAATACTAAGTTATATTTAAAATTACTTAGATTTCTGCTAGTATATTAGAACTGATTTTTAAAGAAATACAGTAAACATCTAGGCATATTAGAGCCATGGTTAATAATTACCATGAATTTTCAAAGATTCAAAAATTCTAAAGTGTTCTGCAATGGGAAAAATACAAAAAGTGATTTTAGAAAGTGCACTATAATGTATTGTTGGATTTGGTTTGCTAGCATTTTCTTGAGGATTTTTGCATCTATGTTCATCAGAGATATTGGCCTGTAGTTCTCTTTTTTAGTGGTATCTTTATCTGGTTTTGCTATCAGAGTAATGCTGGCTTCATAGAATGAGTTTGGAAGTTTGCCTTCCTTGTATATTTTTTGAAAAAGTTTGAGAAGAATAGGTATTAACTTTTCTTTAAATGTTTGGTAGAATTCACCTGTGAAGTTATTTGGTCTTGGACTTTGTTGGGAGTTTTTTGATAACTGATTCAATTTCTTTGCTGGTTATAGGCCTGTTCAAGCTTTCTCTTTCTTCCTGTTTCAGTTTTGGTAGTTTATATATTTGTAGGAATTTATCCATTTCTGCCTGGTTGTACAATTTGTTAGTGTATAGTTTTTCATAATAATGTTCTTTCATGATTGTTTGTATTTCTGTGGTATTGGTTATTTCTCCGCTATAATTTGTAATTTTATTTATTTGGGTCCTTTCTCTTTTCTTTTTGATAAGTTTGACTAGAGGTTTATCAATTTTATTAATTTTTTCAAAGAACCAGATCCTGGTTTCATTGCAGCATTATCTACAATAGTCAAACTATGGATGGAAACAACCCAAGTGCCCATTGACTGAAGAATGGATAAAGAAGATGTTATATATACATATGTACATTTTTACTGTATACATTTTACATATGTATATGTACATATGTGTATATATGTGTGTGTGTATATAATGGAATATTACTCAACCAAAAAAAGAATGAAATCTTGCCATTTGCAATAACATGGATGGAGCTAGAGAGTATTATGCTAAGTGAAATTAAGTCAGAGAAGATAAATACCACATGATTTCACTCATATGTGGAATTTAAGAAGTAAAGCATACCAGCAAAGGGGAAAAAAAGAGAGAGAGAGAGAGAAAGGCAAACCAAGAAACAGATTCTTACTATAGAAAACAAACTGATGGTTACCAGTGGGGATGGGTTAAATAGGTGACGGGGATTAAGGAGTGCCCTTGCTGTGATGAGCGCAGGGTGATGTTTAGAAGAGTTAAATTACTATATTGTACACCTGAAACATAAAACACTGTACATTAACTAACTGGAATTAAAATAAAAATTTAACAAATAAAACATGAAAGGATTTCTTTTTTTAAGTGCACTGTAATTGAATTTCCATAAATAATTTGCATAAAATAACCATCTAATATGTGAGCATTCCAATTTAAAATGAAGTGAATTTAGACTGTGCTATAAACATATAACAATGATACATGCATGTGCACATGGGCACACACACACATGCAAAACAAAAGCATTTATCTGGATTATAAAAGACAGATAAACATCTCTAATGGGATCAAAATGTCAAAGAAGGAACAGGCTGAAATCACGGGTGTGTTGAGCCCAAGATGCTGAAGCAGACAATGGTATCTTGGATTTTGATCTTGCAGAATTAAGGAAACTAAAAATGTTCTACATGAAATGGAGCTGGGACACAGTGGAAGATGGGGAAATTACTGGAAGTTGGAGTCATTGCTTAAATCCAGGGGACTAAGCACCATCTATCTTCAGCTAAAAAGAGTGATCATTCTGCATTCTTACCCATAATTATAAAAGTTGATTAGAAGAAAACAGAAAGCTTTATAATCACTGAGGAAGTTGTACTAGGAGCTTATATAATTTTTTCTGTGACATACCCAAATTCTCGCAGGCAGAAACTTTAAAGGTGAATTATAAAAGCTAGTATTTGAGGGCTCAAAGGTACAGATAGAGACAATTATAAAACTGATAAATGGGAAGAGCTGAGAAAAAAGTAAAGAGGGAAGAGAGGTTTAGAGTAAAGCTTGATTAGGAAAGAGAAAGTCAGAATAGGACAGAGAAAAAGATGGAAAAGGAGAAAGATGGAAGAAGAGAAAGTTAAAATACGTAATACATATATGCATACATATATATACACATATATATATGCATACAAACAGACACACATGTGAGAAGGAAATAGAATACTATCTTCAGAGTATTAATGGGAAATAACAGTTAACATAGCTAACTAATCCATCATAAATAAGAGTAAAATGAAAATATGTGAAGACATACAAACACAAAAAGGGTTAGCCATTCATAGATCCTTATTAAAAGAATGAAAGATAGTAAGAAACAATGATAAGCTCTGAAAATGATTTAAAATAATGATAAATTTATATTAAATATAATTTTTTTTGCATTTGAGTTTCAAAGTACAGTTGACCCTTGGATACTAAGTGTTAGGGACTCTGATCTCCTGCATAGTAAAAAAAAATCCACATAGAACTTTTGACTTTCCAAAAACTTAACTATTAATAGTATACTGTTGACTGAAGCCTTACCAGCAACATAGTTGATTAGTACATATTTTGTATGTTATATGCATTATATACTTTATTCCTACAATAAAGTAAACCAGAGAGAAGAAAATATTACAAAGGAAATCATAAGGAAGAGAAATTACATGTATAGTACAGTACTGTAAAAAAATCCAGGTATGCGAGAATCCACATAGTTCAAACTCATGATGTTCAAGTTTAACTATATAACATTGTAAATGTTTTTTAAAACTTTTTTTCTGAAGTATAGTTGACACACAATGCTACATTTGTTAGAGGTGTACAACAGTGATTAGACAAGTCTGTATGTAGCTCTCATCTGTCACCATGCAACACTACAATACCATTGACTATATTCCTTACCTTGTACCTTTTATCCCTATGACTTATTCATTCCATAACTAGAGGTCTGTATCTCCCACTCCCCTTCACCCACTTTGCCTATCCTCCAATCCCTTTCCCTCTGGCAACCATCAGTTTGTTCTCTATATACAGGCTCTTTCTGCTTTTTGTTTGTTTATTCATTTGTTTTTTAGATTCCACATATAAATGAAACCATATAGTATTTGTCTTTTTCAGTCTGGCTTATTTCACTTAGCATAACACCCCCTAGGTTATCAGAAATGTCTAGATCTCATCTTTTTTTATAGCTGAGTAGTATGTTACTATACACACACACACACGCACACACCACTTCTGTATCCGTTCATCTATTGATGGACACTTGGGTTGCTTCCACATCTTGGCTATTGTAAATACGGCTGTAGTAAACAAAGGGATACAGATATCTTTCCAATTAGTGTTTTCATTTTCTTGGGAAAATACCCAGTAGTGGAATTACTGGATCGTACGGTATTTCTATTTTTAATTTTTTGAGAACCTCCATACTATTTTCCACAGTGACTGCACCAATTAACATTCCCACTAACAGTGCACAAGTGTTCCTTTTTCTCCACATCCTCGCCAACACTCGATATTTCTTGTCTGTCTGATTCTAACTATTCTGGCAAATGTAAGGAGATATGTCATTGTGGTTTTGATTTGCATCTCCCTGATGACTAGTGATGTTGCACACCTTTTCATGTATCTGTTGGCCATCTGTATGTCTTCTTTGGAAAAATGTCTGTTCATGTCTTTGCCCATCTTTTTTTTTTTTATTTTTTTATTTTTTATTTATTTATTTGAGACAGAGAGAATGAGAGACAGCATGAGAGGGAG
The DNA here is from genome assembly GCF_054177405.1 of Leptonychotes weddellii. Lineage (NCBI taxonomy): Eukaryota > Metazoa > Chordata > Mammalia > Carnivora > Phocidae > Leptonychotes > Leptonychotes weddellii. The sequence goes on along the minus strand of NC_138371.1, from coordinate 123,428,873 downwards.
GAGGGTCAGAGGGAGAAGCAGACTCCCTGCCAAGCAGGGAGCCCGATGCGGGACTCGATCCCGGGACTCCAGGACCATGACCTGAGCCAAAGGCAGTCACTTAACCAACTGAGCCACCCAGGCGCCCTTTTTTTTTTTTTCTTTTTTTTTTGTTCATGTCTTTGCCCATCTTTTAATCAAACTGTTGTTTTGGGGTTGAGTTGTATAAGCTCTTCATATATTTTGGATATTTAGTCCTTATCAGATATATCATTTGCAAATATCTTCTTCCATTCAGTAGGTTGCCTTTTCATTTTGTTGATGGTTTCCTTCGTTATGTAAATGCTCTTAATTTTGGGATAGTCCCAATAGTTTATTTTTGTTTTGTTCCCCTTGCCTGAGGAGATATATCTAGAAAAATGTTGCTAAGTCCAATGTCAGTGATGTCAGTGCCTATGTTTTCTTCTAGAAGTTTTATGGTGTTGGGTCTCACATTTGAGTGTTTAATCCATTTTGAATTTAATTTTGTGTATGGTCCAATTTCATTTTTTTTTGAATGAAGCTGTTCAGTTTCCCCAACACCATTTGGTGAAGACACTGGCTTCCCTATTGAATATTCTTGCCTCCTTTGTCATAGATTAATTCACAATATAATTGTGGGTTCATTTCTGGTCTCCCTATTCTGTTCTATTGATTTATGTGTCTATCTTATTCTAGTACCATGATGTTTTGATTACTGTTGCTTTACTGGGATTGTGATACCTCCAACTTTGTTCTTGTTTTTCAAGATTGCTTTGGATATTTGGGGTCTTTTGTGGTTTCATACAAATTTTAGGATTATTCTAGTCCCGTGAAAATTGGTTTTAATTTGCATTTCTCTACTAATGAGTTTAAGCATCTTTTCATATGTTCATTGGCCATTGGTATTTTGATAGGGATTGCATTAAATCTGTAGATTTCTTTGGGTGGTCTGCATTTTAGCAATATTAATTCCTCGAAAAGATACTGAAATGCAATATATTTTCATTTGTGTTATCTTCAGTTTTTTTCATCGATGTTTTGTAGTTTTTGGAGTATAAATCTTTTGCCTTTTTGGTTAAGTTTATTTCTAGGTATTTTTTTTTTGGTACAATTGTAAATCGAATTGTCTTTTTCATTTCTCTTTCTGCTATCTTATTATTAGTGTATGGAAATGCAACACATTTCTGTATATTAATTTTGTATCTTACAACTTTACTGAATTCTCTTATTCTAATAGTTTTTTGGTGGAGTCTTTAGGATTTCCTATGTATAGTATAATGTCATTTGCAAAAAGTGACCATTTTACTTCTTTACCAATTTGGATGCCTTCTATTTCTTGTCTGATTGCTATGACTAGAACTTTCAGTACTGTGTTGAATAAAAGTGGCAAGAGTGTATATCCATGTCTTATTCCTGATCTTAGAAGAAAAGCTATCAGTTTTCACCATTAAGTATAATGTTAGCTGTGGGTTTGTCCCTTTATTATGTTGAGGTATTTTTCTCTCTAAACGCATTTTTTGAGAGTTTTTATCATGAATGGATATTGAACTTTTGTCACATTCCTTTTCTGCATCTACTGAGATGATTATATGGTTTTTATTCTTCATTTTGTTAATGTTGTATATCATGTTGATTGATTTGCAGATATCGAATCATCCTTCCATTCCTGGAATAAATCTGCTTGATCATGGTGAATGATCCTTTTAATGTATTGTTGAATGTGGAGTGCTAATATTTTCTTAAGGAATTTTGGGTCTGTGTTCATCAAGGATATTGGTCTGTAGTTTTGTTTGTTTTTTGTAGTGTCTCTCTGGTTTTGGAGTCAGGGTGATGCTGGCCATGTAGAGTGTATTTGGAAGCTTTCCTTCCTCCTGTTTTTTGGAATAGTTTAAAGAGAAAAAGTATTAACTCCTCTTTAAATGTTTGCTAGAATTCACTTGTGAATCCATCTGGTCCTGGATTTTTTTGGGGAGTTTATTCATTACTGATTCAGTTTCACTACTAGTAATCAGTCTGTTCATATGAATATTCTTAAATTATGATATACTTAAAACATTTAGACTAATGCAAAGAACAGTGCAATAAAAATGCCATATTCCATTATTTAGCCCATTGATATCCCAACACTTTGCCATCTCTGCTTCAGATCATTCTTTAAAATAAAAAGTCACAGAAATGAGGCCCTTTGTGCTGCCTTACTTTTTTTTTTGGTTATTTCTCACCACATAAGTGAACATTCAAGCATAATTTGGTGTTGATCATTCTAATTCATATTAGAATCTGTTCTAGAATTCTTTGGCTGGTATATTCCTTTACATAGATGCTCAAATGAAACATGAAGTCTTATGTAATGCTTTTCCACTCAGTAATATTTTTTGAGATTTAGCCACATTTATATGGGTACCACTGGTTTATTTATTTTCACTGCTGTAGATAATCCCATCTTCTGCACATATTATAATTTATTCATCCATTCTCCTCTCAGTGGACACATAGGTTATTTCCATATTTTTATTATCACCAAAACTGCTGCTGTGAATATTCTTGTATTTGTCTTCTAGGGTATATGCACCTGAGTTTTTCTGGGATATATTTCTAAGAGCAGAATTGTTGAATCACAGAATATAAACACCCTCAACTTTAAGACATTGCCAAATTGCTCTGCAAATGATGGCAGCTTTCTTCTACTAGAAATATGTGATAGTTTTTATATCTTGACATTCTTTCCAGCATTTAGTTAGGTTAGACTAATTTTTTCCCATTTTATTTGTATGAAATATTTCATTGTGGTTTTAATTTGCATTTCTCTACTAATGAGCTTAAGCATCTTTTCATATGTTCATTGGCCATGCATGTTTTCTGCTCCATGCAGCTGCCTAATGATCTGTATTTTAAGGTTACTATATTATACCACTTCAGAGAAAATATTTAATATTCATATCCCGAAGGATTAAGGATGATAAACAGTTTCAGCTCCAGAATGTCCTTTCAAATGCCCTTGAAATGTTGGGACCCTCTGCCTCATACTATTACCAAACTATATGGCCTTGAGATATTATCTCAAATAAAACAAGAATAATAAGAACAAATGAGTTATTATTTGAAAGTACTTTAGAAGGTATAAAATGTATAAACAAACTAATTTTTAATTATTCTCTTGAGTATGGGAAGCTGTGATAATACAAAAGCAATTAATAATTGGTTTGCAATACATCTCATGATTATCTTTGTTAGATAGGAATAGTATCCACCATTAATAATCTGTTCTTTCGGGGCGCCTGGGTGGCTCAGTCGTTAAGTGTCTGCCTTCAGCTCAGGTCATGATCCTGGGGTCCTGGGATCGAGCCCCGCATCGGGCTCCCTGCTCGGCGGGAGGCCTGCTTCTCCCTCTCCCACTCTCCCTGCTTGTGTTCCCTCTCTCGCTGTGTCTCTCTCTGTCAAATAAATAAATAAAAATATTTAAAAAAAAAAAAATCTGTTCTTTCTTGGAGTTAGGCAACATGGCAGACTTTGTATCTTTCATACTTATGCTAGAAGATGCCTCCTACACCATTAGCCCCATTTAAGATCCAAGTTAGAAGATGTGGAAAGCCTAATAGGCAAAATATGGGTGCCACTGAGTGTGTCCACTTAATAAAATAGCTTTCCAGGACACCTGGGTGGCTAGGTCGGTTGAGCATCTGACTCTTGACTTCAGCTCAGGTCATGACCTCAGGGTCCAGGTCATGATCTCAGGGTCGTAAGACTGGGCTCCGCGCTGAGCATGGAGCCTGCTTGGGATTTTCTCTCTCCCTCTGCCCCTCCCCTCCCTGTTCACATGCTCTCACTTTCTCTCTCTCTCTCGCTCTCTAAAAAAAATAAATAAAATAATAATTTTAGAAATAGCTTTCCATGAATCTTTACCTAAGAACCTTTCACTTAGACCTCATTGGCCAGAACTATGCCTCATGGGTTCCATAGTAGTCAATGGTGGATATGTATTACCTCCCGTATACCTACTGCATGCCAGGCTAGCTCATATAGATAGAAAATAACTAAGATATATTTCCTTCTTTCAAGTTACTTAGAGCCAGTGAACTCTGTCCCAACAATTCTACTTTAATAATTTGATAAATGTGTTTTTATGTAAGGAAATATCCATAGAATTATAATTACAGTATTTACACACTATAGCTACTTTTCATTTGTTGGACATTTGGCTTTTCTCTAGCTGTTCACTATTATAAATAGTGCTTCTATGAACATCTAATTTTTTAAATAGAGGGCCATATTTCCTTAAAGTATATAGTCATTCACAGTAGTTCACGTTCTATAAGGTGTCTCTGAACTGAATTAGCAAATACTGCTCCTGGGGAAATACAGGATTAGGTTACTGCAATCCTCTGTTCACATTTATTTTGTCAATCAGTCAGTGCAAACTTTGTTTCATGTATGTTTCTGTTTAAAGACACCTTATTTAATATATATTGTTGATTTATTAACATTGATTTCATGGTCAAATGTGCTATAACTCATGCCTGAATGAAGCTTATCTAATACATGTATTTTTTCTGTAAGTCACGTCATACCTCCTTGCACTTAAGAACACTAGACAGCACTTTAACACTATGCTTGGGGCCATTTTAAACAACAAAATGATGAACACAAAAACACAAAAGCACACACAAAAAAGTGGTAAAAAGAACACTTGTTTACATTATAGGAGACCCAAATTTTTCACCCCTTTTCAATGTCTGTAAATGATCAGGAAATGCCCCAGGTATTAATTTGGGTGTTACAGATAAGTTTTAGTGAATAGGCAAATTCACAAGTACAGAATCTGTGGATAATGTGAATCCACTGTATTTCTAAAAGTTACATTATTGTATCTTTTGGTATAAATAGTCTTTTAGTTCATACCTCCATTAGAACACCCATGATGTGGGTTAGTCATATTGCTAATAGCAGAAACCAAACCTTGACCAAGCAGATTAATTGGCTCTGGAGTAACCAAACAATGGAGGAGACAAGATGCCTATATTCAAAAGCTAAGTTTGTTAGAACCCTCCCTGTATATCTTATCTCTGCTTTGCTTTGAAACAGCTACTGTCACAAACCGGCTTTACTCCATATTGCCAGGCACATGGCTATACTCAGCTCTGGACTCACACTTCACCACCTAATCCAGAAAGAAAAGAAGTGTCTCTAACCTTCTTCAATGTGAAAAATCTTAGAGACGGATTTGGGTAGACCTGGCCTGAGTCCTAGATTACCACAACCTGGGATACTGGAGGTGGAGTTTTTTACCAGAAGGGTGGGTAGCCTAGTTAGGGCCTCTGCAGAGGTTTGGTTCGCTGTCCACTTCATCACATCTGTTCACTTAAGCTCCTTCCCTAGTAGACTTTGAGTTCCTTAAAAGCAGAAACCATGTTCACCTTAACATTCTCATCACCTAACGAAGAGCCTAGAGCTGGTGCTTAACATTTGTTAAATATTTCCAAGTGAAAAATAAATAAATAAAAATAAATATTTCCAGGTTGTTCTTCAGAAGGACAATTTCTGAATGTCCTGCCAGCAATGAGTTTTATCGGTTTATTTTTTATTAAGTGTTTTATTTTCATTCCAGTATAGTTAACATACAGTGTTATATTAGTGTCAGGTGTGCAATATAGTGATTCAGCAATTTTATACATTACTCATTGCCCATCAAGGTAAGTGTGCTCTTTAATTCTGTTCTAACTATTTCACCCATCATTTATTTCACCCATCATCATGTATTTCACCCATCTGCCCATCCACCTCCCCTTTGGTATTTAAGAAACAAAACTAATGAGCAAAGGGAAAAAAAGAGTTTTATCATTTTAATCCAAATTTTCCTGATACTAATAAATAATGCCTTAAAATATATTTGAAATATATATATATATATATATATATATATATATATATAACACAAAAGGATCATGCAGGAAGAAACAATGAATTTTAGGAAAATTTTCTACCTGTGAGGGCTTAAGTTATTATTGATTTTGACAGAGCAGTCCTTTGAAAAGCTTAAAATTCTTAGCACCTTATGCGGAAGAAACAAAGAAAGCACAATACCAGTTTATTTCCTAGATGTTTCAGTGAAGTAAGAAAATATTCCAAAGAGCTTTAAGTAAATATAAAGCTTTACTGTTAAATGGGCTTCCCGTTTTGGAAACACTGCTTACACAATCAATCCTTGGATGTGTTTGCTCTATATGTAGCAAATTATATTAACAAACTACCCTCAAAATCATCCAGATTGGCCACTCATTGGTGAATACCCAGGGAGAGCATACAATTAATAGTGAATGCTATTCTTGTCCAGCAAAGATAATCATGAAATGTATTGCAAACCAATTATTAATTACTTTTGTGTTATCACTGCTTCCCATATTAGAATAATTAAAAATTAGTATATTTATACAGCATTTGAGACTTTCTAAAGTACTTCAGATAGTATTTCATTTGTTCCTATTATCAAGGAGAAGCATAGCTATTGTTCTTATTTTATTTGAGATAATATGTTAAGGCCACATGACTAGTTAATAGAGTAGGTAGAGGGTCCCTAAACCCTCCGTAATGTACATTTCAAGGCCTATAGCTGAAACTACCAGCCTTAAGCATCTGAGTGTCTTAAGTTTCTTGGCCATTGTTTTGTCAGCCTATCCCCTGGTCTTTATCTTAAAAAGAAAAGCATTGTCTAGGAAGTTTTCACTGGAAACGTAGTGAGTACAGTCATTGTGTGATAGAGTGAGAAGGTCACAGGGTTTGAGTTAGAGGCCTTGGGTCCTTGTTCATGCTCAGGATTGTCAGCTGGGGGACCTTGACCAAGTTGCTCAATTTCCCTGGGGTCTCATTTTTCTTTATATATAAGTGGGGAAATAGTAATATATATTTCAAAGGGTTCTGGTGAAAATTAAATGAGATAATATACATGAAAGATGCTGCAAAAATCGTAAATTGTCATATATAATTATATGACATAATTGCATTTGTTTACCTGACTCTTATACTCTGCTATGCAGAATGCTGCATGAGGGCTGAGTCTACATCTATTTTAGCTTAATGATTTCCATTAGGAATATATATGTATATTATACATAAGAATATATATATTATAAATATTAAATGCATATTAAAATAATTATGTAAAAGGAAGTTATCTAGAGATATGAAAAACTATATTTTTCTAGTATTTTACATTTATTCCCTGAGAAGGCAGAGAAAAAACTTTGGAGAAAGAAAAGAAGTTAAAATTTTTTTGCACACTTTATGTTCCAAGCTCTGTTCTATGTCCTTGCAGAATGTATCAGGTAACCATCTGAATATCCCCAACAAATAAGAATTATTACTACTACTTTTATAGAAAAAGAAATGAAGGCACTGAGACTTAATGAATTTGCTGACCTCACTCAGTTAGTACACAGTTCAAATCCAGATTTTACTGTCTTCACAAGTCATTCTTTGGATTCTACTGCCCTTTCCCAAATACATTTAACTGTCTTGGGTTTCTTGGTAATTCATGATGAAATAAAGGGAACCTACTTTCTACTGGCCAAAAATAGATACCTGTCATTTGTCATTATGACAGTAATTGTCACTGTTTGAAGTCTCTAGAGTAGTGTGTCCCAAATTGTGTTCCATGGAATTCTGGTCCCATGGAATGCTACAGAAATAAAAGGTCACATATTCTATCTGTCCGCAGAGATTTGCAGAGTACTATAGCAAAATAAGGGCTCTGAGAAGTCTTAAGCCAAGGAAATCTGTTAAGTTTTCTTTAGCCAAAAGTGTCCTTTGACCAAAAAAAAATCTTTCCCTTACCACATAGTACCAATTAACATCAGGGAAATGGTGTTTTGTACATGGGGAAATAGTGTATTAAGACTGTCTAGGAGCAAGTGCTTTTTAACTAGGTAAAATATTACCATTATACAAGACCTAAAAAACGTCACTCTGCAATGGAGTTTGTTTCATTGTTCAAGCCCAATGGTATGCCCTCTTTAGTAGGAAGGAAACCAGAGAACAAAGATAAAGCATGCAGTGTTTCTCAACATGGCAGGTGCCTTAGAGAAAGGTTCTGCCCTACAATGAACCTTGGTTCCCTGAGGAAGGGTTTGCTAAGGTTGAAGAGCAAACAGTTTGTCCCTGAAGACAAATTTACCTTCTTTGTGACTTTACGTAGACTCATCCCTATGTGACTAAAGGAAGTATTTTAAAAGCAGAAAATAAGTATGATTCTACTATTATATAAAGTTGGGTTAGCATTTGGGTATAATGGGATATATGGCTTGTTGAATTCTGAGATGATCGTGAATGACAGTCCCTTATGGAGAAATTGCGTGTAAGGCCTAATTGGGTAGTGGACATTGGCTGATGGTACATTGTTTTGTATTTGTACTAACTTCTCCCAGAAAGGGGTGATGGGGATCGTGTTGTAACTTCTTATAAAGTGTCATGGAAGAAGAAGGAAATTTATGAGCCAGGGATGAATCTGAAGAATGTGGCACAAACCTACATTCACTGATTCTGAAATTATAGACTAGAAAGGGGAAACCCTCCACTCTTCACAAGGGTCTGTCACAACACCTAGAATAGGAATTTCCACCCCAAGCAACCTGCCCTCCTCAGGGAGAACTGTGATGATACCGTTCTGTCTGAGCCTGAGGAGTAGCACTGTATTAGGAAGCTTGATTCCAGCCAATTATATTCCTATCCTTCTTCACTGTAGCTTCACAAGTAATAAAGCTAATATTTCAATCTCTAGATTTAAGGTTCCTGCATCTATCTCTTAATCAGTTATTAATTTGGGGAAAAGGGTAGATAGGCATTATTATTATCCCCCAAACTCATCCCAACAGTTTGCTTGTGTTCCCTTGTAGTGCCCCTAGCAGGGCTTGGAGAGTCAGCAGGAAAGACTGCAGATGTCACTCTTGGGTATAATCCCCCCTTCCTCACAATCACTTCATGCCAGCCCTTGAAATCCACTCGAGATGGGAAAGAGAGATTTTTTCTATCCCTTTCAGCAACTTGTTTTCTTTAACTGATTTTGGCAGTCTTAGTCTATGTTCTGGGAAATTGGACAAATAAAATAAAGTTGCTTGACTAGAACGACATCATGGTTCTGCATACTATTTTTAATAACATTGTTGATGGTCGACTCATAGGCACCAGAAAAGCCTAAATTTCCAAAACAAACTCAGGGTATGTTCATCTTCCCTAGAAGGACAGAGCTCATGCCTGATTTCTACACTTTACCTCTGATGCCACTACTTAGTAGGCACAAAGGTATTTATTGAAAAAAAAAATGAAATAAAGGAGTTTTATTAGGCACCCCAGGTCAGTTAGTGGTGAGAATTTACTACTAAAGCTGTCAGTTATATCTTGTATGTGGATAAAATCAGTCTATACATTCTACCTGGTTCTCTTCTCTTTTCCCTAAAGGGACATTCCCAGAGGATGAAGCCAGGAAAATGACATTGCCTATTACAGGGTTTGGCCTCAAATCCCATGATAGTCTCTTGCAGAGATGAGGTAGGCTTCATTTAAACCATGAAGACTATGTCTGCCTAGATGGAGGCTGGCCTGTTCGCTCTGACTCATACCACATCCCCGTTGATAAGATCTGTTCCAGCTTGGCATTCTAAAGGAAATAGTTTGGGGTTTGGGGTACAAGAGTGAGGGGAGAGGTGGAGTATAGTATTATTTTTTCCACAAATGTAAATAAATTCATGAACTATTTTGTAGGACCAACCCAAGGAGAGGAAAGTATTCAAAAGTAGGCTGTGATGGGGCGCCTGGGTGGCTCAGTCGTTAAGCGTCTGCCTTCGGCTCAGGTCATGATCCCGGGGTCCTGGGATCGAGTCCCACATCGGGCTCCCTGCTCTGCGGGAAGCCTGCTTCTCCCTGTCCCGCTCCCCCTGCTTGTGTTCGTGCTCTCGCTATATCTCTCTCTGTCAAAAAAATAAATGAAATCTAAAAAAAAAAATTAAAAAAAAAAAAAAAAAAAAGTAGGCTGTGATGGTTGATTTTATGTGTCAACTTGACTGGTCCATAGGATGCCCGGATATTTGGTTAAATATCTGTGTATGTCTGTGAGGGTGTTTCTGGATGAGATTAATATTTGAATCAGTAGACTGAGTAAAGCAGATTGCTCTCCACAGTGTGGGTGGGCCTCATCCTATCAGCTGAAGGCCTGAATAGAACAAAAGGCTCAGAAAGGGAGAATTTGCTTTCTCTACCTATCTTCAAGCTGGAATATTGGTTTTCTCCTGCCCTTGGACTGAGACTCAGACTGGAACTTAGACCATCAGTTTACAGGCTTTGCAGCTTGCAGATCTTAGGACTTCTCAGCCTCCATCATCCCATGAGTCTGTTCCTTAATAATCGTATCTATACCTCTCTAGAGAGATAGATGATAGACAGTTACACAGACAGACACATTTATCTCCTATTGGTTTTATTTCTCTGGAGAACCCTAAGGATCCTAAATGAAAGAACCCAAAGAGAACATGTCACAACAATGCAAAAATTTTAATTGATAATAATCACAAGAAAGGGCGCCTGGGTGGCTCAGTTGGTTGGGTGGCTGCCTTCAGCTCAGGTCATGATCCTAGAGTCCCTGGATCGAGTCCCGCATCGGGCTCCCTGCTCGGCGGGGAGTCTGCTTCTCCCTCTGACCCTCCCCCCTCTCATGTGCTCTCTCTCTCATTCTCTCTCTCTCAAATAAATAAATAAAATCTTTAAAAATAATAATAATAATCACAAGAAAAACACCACTTTCTAACACCATGGCCAATTTATTTAGATGTTTTTGACCCAGACCAAAGTTCCTTGTCCCTAAAAATGTTATGGGTGTTGGCCTAGCAACTGAAGTGTGAACTGAATTCTACCACTCAGCCTTACAGAATATCAGAAACAAACTAGGCATTAATTCTATTAATTCTATTCTGCAGAATAAAGCATCTCCTTCAGATGACTGATTCAACCCCAAATTTGCTTAGGAGTTTTGTCCAGAGTGGGGCATTTCCCTAGGAGAACTAATTGTCAAATCCTCTGCACTAAATGGACTTGTGGCATGTTTACTGCTTAGGAGAAGACCAGGCTGGGCGCCTGGGTGGCTCAGTCGTTAAGCGTCTGCCTTCGGCTCAGGTCATGATCCCAGGGTCCTGGGATCGAGTCCCACATTGGGCTCCCTGCTCGGCAGGAAGCCTGCTTCTTCCTCTCCCACTCTCCCTGCTTGTGTTCCTGGTCTCGCTATCTCTCTGTCAAATAAATAAATAAAATCTTAAAAAAAAAAAAAAAAAAGACCAGGCTATCTGTTAAAGGACTTGCAATTCAAAGTGGACTCTGATTCTTAGGGGTTTCTAAAGCACATAAAACAGAAAACAGAAGGAAAATATCCGTCTACACAATGGAAGTTAAAATAAAAAGCGGGAAATATCATGGAAATGAGAGAGACAGCCTAAATTTAGTTTTGGTCTTACAGCAACATTGCATCTCTGTATAGATAGAAATAAGGGGAGAAAGGAAAGTCTTAAAAAATACACTGAGATTTTAAAAATAGAGAATTAAAAGGTCTGCAGTGAAAGAGATGTGAAGCTTGAAAGGAAAGGGAGCAATAATAAGTAAATTCGCAACTACCAAAAAATGACTTAAAGGTTTTATTTCATCTAGAGAAAAATCCCAAAGCTCTGACTACTTAGTTGCTTTAGAAACACTTAGCATTGTTTTTCATAAACGCAAATCTCTAGACCTCATCCTGCATCTAATGGATCAAAATATGTGGGTAATACCCAGGAATTCACATTTTGAACAAATCTTAGATGGTGTTTATATACTCTAAATCTTGAGAACCCCTGATATTAATGCATCTTGTGTTACTGTAATGTGTCCTAGCTCCTAATCCATTTGTGCTGCTGCTTTGAATCTAGGAGTACATCTTTGATTAATGGGAACTTTAAAAACTCAATGTTCCTATAGAGAAAGGCCGGAAAACCTTTCTAGTCTACATTTGAAGCAGTATGTTCATTACCAGAAAAGAAGGAGAACGTTGATTGTGGAGAAACAGATCCACCCTCTGAGGATTTTGTTTTAATTACAACTCTTGATATGTTTGGATCTGTCTTTGTTAAGACCTCATACCCTCACACTGACTCAGCTTTCATTTTTAGCCTCCAAATGAGGCCCAGACAAGTTCAACTAAAAACTTGTCCTTGAAAAGCTGAAAAGATCTTTTCTAAACATATATTGTCTTCACTTATATAAAATAAATATGCAGCGCTGAGGGCTCATTTTCATGCTAAAAGGAAATACGGAACTGTGCAGAAGGTCCAGAGGTCTGGCTCTGGAGCCAGTACATTCTGGAATCTCAGGCAGGCATTTCGTTCTCTGACCATTCATCCCTCATTTGTAGAAGTAGAGAGTTGGACTTAAGGACTCTTAAGAGCCCTTCAAACATCAACAAATGTAGTCTTTTTTTTCTGTAAAGTTTAAGATTTATTTTGCTGGTGTTAGGTCTGGTAGAAAATTACTAATGCCCATATATTTTGAAGCTCAAATTTAGCACAGAGAATATGTATTACAAAGTATTTAGCCCATATTTGCAGTAAAGATGTTGCAAAGTATTTTGATGCCTGAGAGGAAGTTTGGAGTTCTGAACACTTTGATAGGATAAACGCGGATCCATGCCTTTTGAGAGATGTGAGGAATTGTCAAGATTACACTGTGCAAAAACAAATCCGTAAAACGGCATTTGGGGAGTAGTCTCATTTCAGTAAGAGAGTTTTCTCTGAACTATTTTGATAAATAAAACATCTTAAAGAATATCCATTTGAACATTACTACCTATATAAATTATTTGCTAATAACATCTTGACCCCTTAGTTCTTGCACTACATATTGTTAAAGAACCTAGACTTTATATTCCAAACATCTCACGATGTTTTTTGCTGACATCATTTTAGAAAATCTGTGATACCCTATCCTACAACCTGTATGTTTCTAAATTATCTCTAACCTTTAAGTTTGAAACGCATAAAATATTTAGGAGACGAGGTTTGTATCTCAGATACTAAAGTATCTGAAGTGCACTATTAAGTATAAACTGTCTATAGGACCTCAGGATGAAAAGAACCCTAATCAGATTATCATCCTCCTGCCAGAGTCCCACTGAGCCATCATAAAACATGGGGTTAAGGAAGATTTGTAATTGTGCTATGTGATAATTGTTAAAATTTTAGAATACATTCATTATGCAGAATTTTTCCCTAAATTTCACCCAGGTTCCATAGAAGGTGATTTAAGTCTTGAATTCCTTTTACTGTTGGTTAAATAACTCTCTGTGGGCCAAAGACCAGAAAGTCCTTCCATCCTGAGAGCAAGGACACACTGGCCTTGGGAAGTTAAGTGATCATCTCAAAGTCACGCAGTCACTAGGTTACAGAGCCCATCTCTTTCTTAACTTAAAAAAAAAAAAAAAAGACAACTATATCTTACAGAATTCCAGCCTCACATAATTCTAAATTATTATTGTACTTCCTAAAAAATTAAAAATTAAAAAAAAAATCTTGGAACTAAACCTTTCTTTCTCTAAAAATGCCTATAGTGGTGAAATTAGGCCTCGGTGAACATTTCCTCCCAGCTCAACTGATTACACCCTCTTTCCTTTCTATAAACTTCCTTTCTATAAAGCAGGAGCAGGAACAACAACTAAGGCCTTTGCAGCTGCATCATTAGCAGCTCACGTCATTATCCAGCCCATACAGTGTTAGCAGAAATCTTCCATCTTAGATTGTGAAGGGACTTTTTTTAAATTTGCACCTGGGCATATTTCGGTAAAGCAATCAACTTCAAATTAAACAATGCCAAGGTTCCGACTACAAAGTAGATGGGACTTACTGCGTTACAAAGTATCATCTATCCAGCAGCCACTCTCTCTGGCAACTCTGCCCCGCTGTGGCCAATGTGCAGCAGGTATTAGGGCCAAAGGGAAGAATGCAAGGAAAACGGATTGGTTATTGCATTATGCTTAACTGTCATGCATGTTTTCCGTTCTGCATTGGAAGAGAGGTAGCTGTAGGTTCATAAGCTGGGTATTATACAAGACTTCAAAGGACATAGTTTTAAATTCCTACTCGGCAACCTAGTGACTGTGTGACTTTGAGATGATCATTTAACTTCCCCGAGATGATTTCTTCATCTATTAAAACTGGGCAAAACCACAAAAGCATAGATCCATAGATGATGAATCAGAATGGAGAACACATAACTAGACCTACACAATTATAGTCAACTGATTTCTGATAAGGAGCAAATGAAGAAAGGACAGTCTTTGTTCAGCAGATGGTGCTGAACAACTGGACATCCACATGCAGAAAAAAAAAACCTAGACACAGCCCTTATACCTTACACAGGATTAACTCAAAATGAATCATATACCCAAGTGCAAAATGCAAAACTGTAAAACTTCTGGAAGAAAACACAGGAGGAAATCTACATAACCTGGGATTTGGCAATGGCTTTTGATGATACAACATCAAAAGGACAATTCGTGAAAAAAAAAGTGTGACTATACTAAAGGTGAAGACTTCTGCTCTGTCACAGACGTTGTTAAGAGACTGAAAAGACAAGCCACAGGCTTGGAGAAATAAAAAAAAAAATTCTGATAAGACTTGTATTTAAAATATAAAATTGGACAAGATGAAATTTATCTTTCATTGATGTTAAATGAAGTGCCAATTTTTAAAGTTCCTAACATACAATTCAATAGAGGGTTGCTTAATTTTCCAAATGCCTCATACACTGCTGGGAATGGCCAGCAATCCCTGTACCGACAGATGAAAAATTACTCCAAACTTTGCCATGAAAGAGAAGAGAAGGCAAGGGGGTCAATGCTCAGAGACAAGACCCTTTGCTCCTCTTTGCTCCCGCTTTTATTGGACTTTCAGGATAATCACAAATCCTTATCACTCTTTCTCAAGCACGTGATGTGTAACAAGGGGTCTTACTGAAACTGAGAGGATTTATGGGAAAATAAAATATGCTAATCTGAGTGTTCTACTAAACATAGCCTAAGGGACAATGCATACATCTCTTAGATCACAGGGTGGCTGTTTGGGTTAAGAGAGCTTCGGGGAAGGTAACTACCCTCCACCCCATTCCTACCGCAGAGTGGTCATGCACGGGCCTGGGCATTCCAAAGGTCCACGCCCTTCTCCGAACCCCCAGGGGCCTCTGTGTTACATTTTAGCAAGCCAGGTACTATGGCTGATTTCATGCTCTACATTAACCCCAACAATACACCAGCTCCTAAAAAACACTTCCTAGTGATCATGTCATTGTCTCACTCATCTAGCTGTTATTTCTTAAAAAAGGAAGCAGCCCAAAAGAATTCCCAGTCTGATTCCATGTCTGTTCTGAGAGGAATAAATAATGATTCGTGCTTTCTGGGAAGGACGGAAAATGACCATCATAAATGCTTATGAAAAAGATGTTTAAGATGACACACACAAAAAGTATTGGATCTAGACATAGGAAACTGTTTCAAAACTTGAAGAAAATCAAATTGTCCTATCTTTAAATGATATAAATGATCTTATAAAAAAGATTTATTTATTTTGAGAGAGAGAGAAAGAGTGAGGGGAGGGTTAGAGAGAGTTGGAGAGAGAAATTCTCAAGCAGACTCCCCGGTGAGCACAGGATCCTGAGATCATGACCTTAGCTGAAATCAAGACACATAACCAACTGAGCCACCCAGGCACACCCACAGTGTGTTTTTCTCATGTTTTTATCCCAAAGCACAAAGTTATGGGGAGCTTTTATTAATATTTTATTTTTTGTAGTAAGACGGGCTTCAAAGTGTTGTGCTACACTGACTCCAATCAACAGAGGCTGATTGATACAAAGGAGCCTAATCTCTGCTCCATCCCTTCTCTGAACACCTATCACTAACTCAGATTCACACCAGACAGATTGGACCTTTGCTATTTAACATGCTCCTTCTCCCATGCTAAAGTACAATTTCAAAGACTGGAAGACCTTTGTCTCACATTTTGTCAAAAACCCGTAGGTAAGGACCAGGAGACAGATCCAGAGACAGCACAAAAGAAGAAACTGTAGACCCTGCGAGGAGAAGTAAAATGGGTACCCCAAACAGTGAGGGCACAGCAGGAAACCACCTAAAGCAAGGCTATTGTATAGAATATACATTGTGTCCACTGAGGCTGCATAGATTTGAATAGATAACATGTTAAGAAAACTTTCTGGTGGGAGCTGCTGACACTGGAGTTGAGTCTTAAAGCAAGAAAAGACATGGGAGGATGATTCAGCAGAGGGTGTAGGGGCAGGCGGGAGGAGGGAAGGAAATTAGCATAAGCAGTGGTAAAGCGCTTTGTATATGGCAGAGCTAAAACGGAGAGGCTGTTTTGGTGAAAAGGGAAGAAAATGGAAAGAGAAGCAAGTAAGTTGATGAGGATACAGGTGAGTTTGCAGACAGTTTGCTCTGTCTCAAGCAACATTCCTTGAACTTTCCACACTTTTCCTTGTCCATAAGAGATCTCTAATGTCCCTGTCAATTGTGGTGATTGTTAAATCTAGAAACTTTGCTTAAAAAGACTTTAGGATTACCAGCCTCTCCTATCCAGCAGCTGTGAGGAAAGACCTGAATTTGTTACCAGCTACAACTGGGAAAAGGAGGAGTTGAATGAAGCCTCCTGTGATGGAGATTGGTGCTAGAGGAGACTGAAACTTACACGGAGGACACATAACTGCTAATCCTTTTTCCAAAATTGCCCCCACAGACTGAAAGTAAGAGATTCTATTCTGGAAAAGAGCTCAGGTTTGAAAGCAGGACAAAAATAGATCTCTCTCTTCAAAACTCTGATTAGCATTCTAGACCTATATCCTGGGTGGGTTTATTCTTTTCGTCCACTAATAACTCCTCCTGGTCATGATACTACTGTCCAGCGGAGGAGATGAAGTTTGAAGAGGGCTATCTTTCCTACCAGGTGATTGTGGGAAGTGTATATGCTCTAAATATAATCAGCCTATTATCTAGCTCTAGGAGTAAAGTGTTCTTTTGAATTTGGCTATCATCATATCGTAAGAAGAGCATCCTCCATATGCTCAAGTGCCGTTACCTGGGGGCTGCAGCTTGCTTTTGCACTGCAGATTTTTCAATGTAATTGCATGTAACACTTTATTTATAGTAATGAAAAAGTACTTAAAATCCAATTACATAGTTGGAAATTGCATATCTCTAAACAGATGTAGAATAATTAAAAACAAATCCAGTGCATATCTATAGAAACTCCTTGAAATTACCAAAATGATTTATTTCAGTATCCTCCAAGCAGTTCCTCTGGTTAAATTGCTAGCCTATATTAAGTTCCTGAGCCTAATATACCTTTCATATAGCTTAATGGGGAATTGAAATGTAGTTTCCATGCATTTGCTTTTCTTTTTATGTCCCAAATAATTCATTTAAGAGCAATATGTTTCTATAAGTTTCCTTTGCCCAGAGGTGGTTTTGGTGAGTAAAATTCCTTGCTGGGAACATCTCTTGAGGTGCTTGCTGGTGGGCAGAGGGTAAAAGGATTGTGTTTTCAATGTGAGTAAGGAAAGTGTGGTTCTATGGGACTCTTCATTCAATGACTGCCTCAAACCTCCCCTATTACATAAGTGGAAGAACTGTGACTGGAAATCCACCACACCTGAGAAATTCCTGGTTAATCTCCATTCATTGTGAAAGCAAACAGGGATAGCGAAATAATGGAAATCCATCCTTCTTCTTTTTAAGACTCTTAACCCTCTCCTTCTGAGCCATCCCCAAACAAATACATTGTTTTTCAGTATAGCAAGTTGATAGGCATCTTTCTCTTTGGTAATAGAATGATTGTTACATCCGAAAAGCTAAAGACACACATGAATCTAACAATTATAAATGAGGCTATTTTGCGCAAAGGAAGATTCTGTTTTACTTTGCAGTTTAAAAGAATTACTCGAAGTAAGAACTCCTGGGCTTACAGAAAAATAATCTCTTTGAAAACTCATATAAATAAATTCAATATTGCATTAATACAGTTTTCAGCCTTTAATATTTCAGGCATAATTAAAAACATTTTCAGTAATAAAAATACATATTTATTTCTAACATGGAGGAGAGGTTGAACTTGCTTTGGACTTATTTGCTACAATTTTTTCTTCATAATGGGAATAATAATCCTGACATTTCTTAAAAATCCCAACAATTTGTATGTTGTTTGGAAGCTCTTCTTCCCATGTAACATGCCTCTTTTTCTCATTCTCATATTCTTCAGTAGCTGCAACAGAAACTTAGAAACCTTTTCTCCCCAGCAGGTATTAAGGTGACTCTGGATCATTCTATTCCTTCCGTCAGTCCTACCATGTGAGGCTCATTTTTTCCTTTAGTTTGGTGCCCTCTTTCTCTCTCAGCTGCCTTTCTCCTTATCAAAGCGTGCTCTCAGAAACAGACCTGGTATCAGTCATTTTCCTATGAGTATGACTCTCAGTTGCTATGCTGTCTTGTTTTTAGGCAAAGACGTTGCAGGTATCAGGAAATGGGCAAAAGAGGTGAATAGAGAATGTAAGCACTCTGTAACACTTTCACCTTTTTAGTCCCAATGTAATATTTAGTCTGTAAGGGAGAAGGAAGTGTGGTCCTCTCAAATACATAAGTCAAATAAACCTGCTGATGGACTCCATGATCTCCATGATCCTTGTTACCACTCCACCCCACTCCCCATGTGTCTGGCAGGAGAACACATTGCTCTTTAGTTTTGTGACTGTGATTCAGATTTGTGACCTTTCCATTCACTTCTTACTGTTCTGTATCCCTTTTGTTACTTTCTATTCTTCAATTAAAAGACTTCTCACACTTTGTTATACCTTGTTCCTTTCCATTTTTTTCCAACTGTATTCTTCTGCTGCTTCATTTCAAAAGTGATAATTAAATCTAATGCTCCTGATGACCAGCTTTATTATCATATAAGATAAAAGGTAATTTTAAAGCAGTGGACTAACCATGTGATTTACATCACATCTCCCTAGCCCAGCTGAGGAAGTCGAATCAGAGAAGAGGTGAGTGACTTAGGTAAGGTAGGTGGCAAGTGGTCAGCAGCATTTCCCTTGACTTACCAGTCCATTTCTTGATCGACTGGACCATCATGTACCTGGGCATAGAAGGCATGAGAATGACGGATGGCCAGGCCAAGGCAGACACCAAGTGCCATGCAGAAAAAGGCCTTCTTGTCCCAGAGATGGTTGAAAAATTTGCTATTCAGAGTCTTCTCCTTCCACAAGGAAACAAATGGTGGTGAAGGCAGAGAAGGACAAGAGTGGCAAATTCAAGAGTAAAAGAAATTCATAAATGTCCATGCTGCCTACTCTCTACTCTTTGGATCTATCTCTAAGGAAGATGTCGTGATCAGTAGGACCAGGAATCAGAGAGTAGAAGCCAGAAGAAGAGATCTTTCACATCCAAACCTCAGCCTCCCTGCTGATGCTATGAATGGTGTGAATTTAGCCCTTGTCCTCTGAGCCCATGGAAGGGATGTGGACAGATCAGAGAGAGTAAAAAGAGACCATGCTTGCACAAGGAGGTGAGTCTGGCTGAACCAGCTGGTCATGGTCTAGGCTCCCACTCTCCAGCACCAGTGTGCACAGTGCCACTGCCCTGATTTCTTTTTTTTTTTTTAAGATTTTATTTATTTATTTATTTATTTGAGAGAGAGAGAGAGAGAAACAGCATGAGAGGGAGGAGGGTCAGAGGGAGAAGCAGGCTCCTCACTGAGCAGGGAGCCCGATGCGGGACTCGATCCCGGGACTCCAGGATCATGACCTGAGCCGAAGGCAGTCGCTTAACCAACTGAGCCACCCAGGCGCCCCCTGATTTCTTTTTAAGACCATGGCACTCAGGGTTGGAGTCCAAGAACATCTTTCCTAATAAGCCAAACTACCACTGCCTGAAGTTTGATCTTAGAGATCAGTTAATTACTTGCTGCGCTGAATCTAAAGCTACTTCTAGAATTGAGAAGCTTCTTTTTTTGTTGTTATTTTTTTTAATTAATTTTATTATGTTATGTTAGAATTGAGAGACTTCTATAGCCCCTAAAGAAGGTCACTTCCATGGGTCTGAATTATAAAGAACTTAAGCGCAGACAAGGCTGTTCCTGGTGTTCACTGTGTCATTGCTTTTCTGCAATATACACACACATGTGGAAGCAAGGTAGTTTCCGAAGGAAAAGAGAAACATCAAAGAGCTGTAAGTCACTGAGAGTTATGAGATAGAGGGGAAAAATTAGAGGGAGAAGGTGCTGTTGTCAAGCCTACAATTCCAGTCCTCAGTGACCTCTTATTCAGAAGTGCCAGCTCCACCCCTCCCTCTCTGCTGTCTCTTGCACTCACTGCTCCATCCGTTGGTCTCTATACCAATGTGGAGCTTCGGAAATTGTCCTGATTTAGGAAACTCTGGGGTCGGCTTTAGTCATTATATATGAAGTTTCATTTTTAAGGAATTGAGGAGAGACAGCAAGCCAGTTCATTGGTGACCACCTAAAATCTATTCCATGGAACTGACCAGGAAAAAATTAATGTGCCCTTCAGTTTGAATGTCAGACAGGCTTCTCCCTGACTATAAGCCCCTGACTTCCCTTTCCTTACAGCAGTTACTTTAGAAAACTTGCAATTTTTCTTCCTCTTTGAGATGTAAATCTTCTCACAGCCTCTTGCTAGCTTCACAACCCAAGAAGACCTTTCTCAGGCACTGGGGGTCGTCCCTTCGAAAAGTAATCATCAAGGATATTCCTGGCCCTTTTCTTCCAGTCTCTGAGGGAGGGTAGGAACCTAATTTAGGTAATCTATTAGCAAACACAGATGGCCTAATCACATTAAGGAACTCCCTTAATTAAAATTAAATTCCCTTAATTAAAACTCCCCCTTACTGTCCTCCAGTACTTTTCTGCTAGCTCATTTCAGCACTTAGAAACTCTCTCACATTTTATTTCAGTGGAGTAGAGTTGAATCTCTCTCTTCTACTGTAACTATTTTGACCCCTATTGAAATAGTCTTGAATAAAGTCTTCCTTGACTGTCTCACTTGCTTGGTGCAATTTTTCTTTCACCAGAGTTTCAAATTTGTGGATCTATTCCTTTTTTTTTTTTTTTTTTTAAGATTTATTTATTTATTTATTTATTGGGGCGGGGAGGGAGAGGAGGAGAGAGAATCCTCAAGCAGACTCCCCGCTGAATGTGGAGCCCCACATGGGGCCCAGTCTCACAACTCCAAGATCATGACCTGAGCCAAAATCAAGAGTTGAACACTTAACTGATCGAGCCACCCAGGTCCCCCTGTGGATCTGTTTCGAATTAATTTCCTGCATTATCAAAACTAAAAACTTTAATTGTCCAATGCATGTCATTATACATTTGTCAAAACCCATAGAATATACAATAGCAAGAGGGAACCCTAATGTAAATTATGGACGTTGAGTGATAATATTATGCCAGTGTAGATTCACAGATTGTAACAAATGTACCACTCTGGTGGGGGATGATGATAGCGAAGGAACCTGGGAAGGGGTAGAGAATATAGGAGAACTTCGTGTTTTCTGCTCATTCGTGCTGTAAACTTAAAATTGCTCTAACAGATTATGTTATTAAAAAAAAAAAATGTGTGTTGGATTCTTATATTACCTTCAATGGATGCTTCATAGTTCTGTGAAGAGACTGGGGCAGAATCTGCTAAATATCTCACTGAGAATACAGAGCCTGAATCTAGTCACTCTATCTCCTGAATCTTGTGTGACTATAAACAACTTCATATAAAACCAAAAGTTGCTCAAAGGTTAAATATTAATTCTATTTCCTGAGTGTGTTTTACAAGCCTTGAAGTTGTGCTGAGATCTGGGTGTCTTAGAACTTTCTGGAGACTGATCCCCTGATCCTTACAGTGCTAAGCAGGCAGGATCGACTTTCATTTCACTTCATTTCAATATTTTTAATGTGAAAATACCTTAGACATGAGGCTAAACATAGACAGGTTCGCTTTAAATACACGTGACCACACATCCTTGCAAAATGATGATACTTTAAGACTTCAAATTTATACCTTACAATTTTTAATTTCTTGTCATAGAGCCTGATTTCTCTTACTTCCCAATTGTGTTTTTTAATCAAGTCTCTGATTGACATTTATTTTTCTACTGCAGTATCCAGTTTATTATGGTTTCATTTTCCTAATGTAAGTACTGTGAAATTGAAGGCTCTCTTGTACTGATCTAGACGTACAGCTAAGTCCACGTAGAATAAGACTGGTCACTCCTTAGTGAGCCCCTCTGCTACATCGCAGACCCCTATTGCCCTAGATAAAGACAGAGAATTTCATATGTGGTTTCCTTTTTTACATCCTCCTATTTAATTTGCCACTCTAAAGGGCATATATCTAAGCGTTTTCTAAGGAAAAGGAGATTGTGTAACAGAAAACTAGATCCCTATGAGTTATTAAATCCTTAGGGGTCACTTTGCCTTCATCATTTCACCTTTAAAGAAAGGTTGTAACATTTACAGACTGCTGTGTAACTTACATGAGTAAGAACACTGCCTTGCTATTTACGCACCAGATTGCCTTGAGAGAGGGGAGTAAAAGTCCCCTCTCACATTAAAATTCTCAGAAGCAATTAGCTGTGCTCTATATGGCATGATCTAAGGAAGGTTATAAAGGAAAATAAGAATTATGTTCCAAGTGAATCAGATTGTGTCCTAAGTAGCAGTAGGTTTATGTTTACATAAACAAAAATATTTTGGTAGATGAATTACTTGATTTCTAGGCTTTTAAAAAAATGCATAGACTGCATTTGCTTAAAAATTCATGGAGAGCATTGAGAATACCTTTTTCTCAAATTCATAATGGCCCACTGAGGAGAAGTCATGATTCAGATTAGTCTTAATTTCCTTTTAGGCTAATCACAAAACAAAAATTCAGTTAATTAGCATAAAATTAGCTCTTTTCATTCTCATATTAAATATCTCAAAATTTTAACGTGTGTACAGTTTTTAGAAAACTATAGTTTCATCTGCGGTGCCCACACCCCATGAGGAGACAATACAATTAAACTCATTTTGACCATCGAGTTTGAGCCACTGTACAGTATTGCTCACATTATTGGAAAGGCAGGGAAGACCAAACACTACTCAAAATCCTGCCCGTGCTCCAGGGCTAAGCTGTCTTCTGGGTCCTCAAGTCTTACCTGATTCCCCACCTATCCGTCAGCTTCTCTCCTGAGCTCTGTGGGAATAAACTATACTTAAATGGTTATGCTTTGTACTATAGCTACATACCTAGTTTTTCTTCTCCACACTCACCATTGCACGTTTAAGTGTAGATTCTCAGAGACCAGAATGTAGATCTCAATATTCTGTTGTATCTAGTTCAGAACCTCGTACATAGTGGGCTTTCAGGGAATTAATAAACTACTCCACAGTTCAGAAAAAAAAAAAAAATACACGGAATTAATTTTATTACCACGTAAGCACCCTGTCTTCTAATTTCTCCTTTTCCTCTTCCACAAAACTCACATAACAAATTGAGACACTTTAAAAACCATTTTCCTGGGATGCCTGGGTGGTTCAGTCGGTTAAGCATGTGCCTTTGGCTCAGGTCATGATCCCAGGGTTCTGGGATCGAGTCCCACATTGAGCTCTCTGCTCCACAGGGAGCGTGCTTCTCCCTCTCCCTCTCCCTCCCTCAAATAAATAGTAAAATCTTTAAATAAAATAAAAACCATTTTCCTTTGCTCTTTTTTATTTTCTAAATTCCATCAGCTACGAAAGATGAAATGTTGACCATAAAGATGCAGAAAACACCCTTACACAGCTTATTCAACCAAATCTACAGAGAAATATACTCCCAGCAGTCCACAGAAATTCCCTATATCCCTACAATATGCTAGGCACCCGCAGGTAGGGACACAGTGGTGAGCAAAACAGATATGGCACCTGCCTTGTGGCATTTGCAACCTACCTGGGGAGATAGACACAAAGTAAACAAAAAAATGGTGCCATAATTATAATTGTGGTAGGTGATATAGAGGAAAAGAAAATGACAGTAGAGGAAAGGATGCTCGGGAGGAATCGCTTCGGAATAAATGGTCAGGAGAAACTTCTCTGAAGAAGTACTATTCAAGCTGACATTTGAGAAATGAGCAATAACTAACTGGGGAAACAACATTTCACACACGCAAAACAGCATGTACAGAGACCTACTGAAGAAGGGGGTGTGTTTTAGGGACAGAAATTTAGTGAGAGATGGACAGAGAATAGCATTTCTTTAGATTGGAGAGAAAGGCAAGAACCCGATCCTGCTGAGCCATGCTGAGTTTGGCTGAGGTATTTGAAAAGGTGAGATTGGTTACTGTGTAGAGAATGGATTAGAATGGAAAGTCTAAGAGAGGAGTGACATAAACAGTCTGATAGAATAGGAAGCCTTGGACCTTCCTTCCCCCACAAACACATCGGTTCAGCCACAATTCACGGACAAATTCTTTCGGGGAGAAACCAGGGACTAACTGAAAGAGTACTGCACTCTGGGAGAATGCAAAACCTGTGAGGAAGAGAACGCCTAGCTCACAGCTTCTCCTATCAACAAATTTTTAAATGTAAATATATTCTATTCCCCCAGTGGAAACATACGAAGTGGCCGAATGCATTAAAAGAACAAGATCCCACTGTCTGCAAGAGGCTCACTTTAGTGTGAAGGACACACACAGGCTGAAAGTGAGGGGATGAGAGAAAATATTCCAGGTAAATGGTAACTAAAAGAGAGTAGGAAACTTTGAGTTACTTGCTTCTGGAAAGAAAACGAGGTTTAAGGGATGTGGGACAGGGGACTTTTTAAGTATTGTATATTTTAAGTATAGTATATTCTGATATTTTAACTATATATGTAAACTTGGATAACAAAAATTGTAGTCAGATTATAACCACTCCCCTTTTAAACTGATAGATCAAGTAGCCAAAAATAGGTAATTAAAAATCTCAATAACATGAAAAATCATATTGATAGGTGTGCATATATATGCTTTTGTGTATATACATATTATATATATGTATGTGTGCACATACAGAGTACATTATGCAATAAAATTGGAACTCAGTTACAAAAAAAATAACTAAAAAGGAACATTTATCTGGGAACTACAAAACATGCTACTAAATAGAATTTCTGATATGAGAAAATAAATCTATAGCAATATGAGAGAATATTTAGGATTAAATCAAAATTAAAGGACTATATGTCAAATTCTGGGGAACACAGCTAAAGAAATACTTAGAAATTTACACTTTTAAATACATGTATCAAAAAAAAAAAACATAAGAAAGGTAGGAAACAAATATGTTAAGCTTTCAGTTGAAGCTAGGAAAAAAGAGGATTATAACTCCACTCTGGTCATAGACATAAAGATTCTAAATAAAACCTTAGCTAACCAGTTTCAATAGTATATTAAAAATGCATCATGATCAAGTAGGTTTTGCCTCAGGAGTGAGAAGATAAATTAACATCAAAAATTGTTTAATATAATTCACATTAATGGAATAAAGAAGACAAAATTATACTATCATAATAAATGAAGAAAAGGCATTTGATGGTAGGTCAACATCTCTTTATGATGCAAATTACCTGAAAGAGGGAAATAAAATTCTAGAAGAACAATAATGACAGTGTGTGACACTCTCAACTCAACTCTTCACCCCTTTATTGAAAACAAATAAGCAAAACAAATGTAAAGATACTTTAAAAAGAAGAAGATACAATTCTAATTAAGAACAGGAAACATTGGAGACTGACATACAGTCAAAACAGCTAGTTTTTCTTCCAGCACTGGTACAAATTATCATTTCTTTGCTTGAGCCCAGAGAAAATATTTGACTGCTTTGATAAAGGAAGACAGATGTGTACAAACTAATGGCTCACCCAGACCATCAACAGATGAAACATGTGCATCTGGGAACCTCCTTTCTCCTCTTAGACATGAGGGCTTTTAAGGAGTGGACATTCTGAAGCATACCTCGTGCTATGTCATTTCAAAGGCACTCAGCTTAAATGGAATCATTCCAATATTTAAGTGGCATTTTTATAAAAGGCAATGTCACATTTAATTTTTTCCTGTGTTGTCTACACTATTTCACACAGAGAACGTACGCTATGTTCCATATTCCGTCATTTGGGAATAGCCGCTAAATACTACTTGGTAATCAAAGAGAAAATTTAAATATTTAGGTAAAGTCTAAAATGCACATTTCAGAACACCACCACCACCGTGCCATCAAATCCTAGTAAAACTGTAACAGAAAATGCTAAGAGGCCACAGAGTAAGGATTGTAGGCACCTATCCTAGAAAATTAGGGAGAAGACATAGAAAAACATGCTGGACCCATATCTTCCAAGCACTGCATTCCAGGAAAAAAAAAAAAAAAAAAGGGTAGAGGGCAGAAAAGTGAGACAGGTCATTGTTAGCTAAATCTATTCCACTTAAAACAGTAGTACCTATAGTTTATATACATTTAATGTATGTATATGTACACACATATTTATATACAGAATACATATATATGTATGTGTGCATATGTGTGTGTGTGTGTGTATATATATATACATACATTCATATGATGGCCATTTGTTAGCAGTACTTAAGTTGTATCTTTAAAGAAGACAGAGATTGCTTCATAGGTTAACTTGAACAGCAAACTCCAGGGTTTTTTTCAATGTATAAACCTATTTGTCTCTATGTTGGGTCATCAGGTATCAGATTTGAGAATCTCACTGAAGTCCTGAATTTTCACCTTTGAGTCACTGGATGAAAAACAACATCGTTGTCTATTGTCTGACCTTTCTACTATACAGAATTCATGGCACGGCATCTTGAAAGCTCAGGGCCAGAGGACTTCAGGGCATTTGGAGACCGGAGTGAAACATTTGGTTTGAATTCACTGTTCTTCCACCTACCTTACAGTGGCAACTGCAAAATTCCTATTGAATGGATTGAGAAGCTGTCTGGTTTGATTGTAGCTTCAGTGAATTTGTGCCTCTGACCTCCACGGAATTGCTGTTTTATTGCTCTTTACAGCAGTGTTCCCCAGTAAAACACAGCTTCTGTCCCTATGGCAACCACATATACCTGAGATGTTACTGCCTCCTTTTCTGCCAGTAGAAAAACATAGTTAAAAGAGAAAATAATAAATATGGCTCATGGCCCATTTTCATGCCTGTGTATTACTCTGGGTTGTGCATTTTCAATTAGGAATCCCCTGAACTGAACTCAGCTGCATGCACAAGCATGCCTTTCCTTCAGCAGATGCAAATGAAAGACAAATTTGTAAACTGTATATGCAATTACTTGCTTCTGAAGATGAGCTTGAAGACTATATGTCATGTATGCACGGGACAGATAAAAAACATTTTCTGTTCAGGTGTAATTGCTGGCAATTCTGTGATAAAATAGTTCCTTTTGCCTTGTTCATCATCATTTCTCTCTCTCTCTCTCCCCCTCCCTCCTTCCCTCCCTCATTCTTTCTCTCTCTCTTTCATTTTAACATTCCTCCCATTAGCTCAGTACATCACAGAGTATAATTCTTGAATGGAATCACTGGGGAGCATTTATTAAAAATGTGGAATCCTAAATTCTACCAGGACCTGGGATGGAGGGCAATAACCCACATTTTAAACAACTTTCCCTTTGATTCTTATGAATGCTAAAGTTTGAGAACCATTGTAGTAGACAACCTTTGAGAGAAAGGGCCCCATGTGACTGATCTTCATATTCCTAGCACCTTCACAATGCCTGTCAGGTTTAAAATAGGGTATGGCCTGCCCTTGTGATGGTGGCCAGCCTCATGTTACCACTAAAATCTCTTTAGAGTCAGCTGAGCTATGTCCTCTCCAAGAGTCTACAGATCATACTCAGGAGATTTCAAGTGCCAGTAAACTGGAATGGAATGGGATGGGGTGTACCTTCTCAGACTGGTTCTGGATATAACTATAAATTCAGAAGTGATTGATGTTGGAGGAGGTCATGAAGAGATTGTGATCACAGGTTGAGCCATGAGCTGTACCCAAGCAATCAGAGGCTCCTTGGAATGTATGCTGCACTTGCCGTTCCTGCAGTGGGAGGTGGCCTTGAGATAATATGCTCTTGAGCCCATCTGAACAGTATACGTGACTGAAGCCAGTTAAGGCTGCTATATACCTTTAGGATTCTGGTGGGAGGGTGTGGAAATCTAAGCACTCTGTAGCCACCAAAGACAAGCCTCTTAAAGTCCCTTACTTATTAAAACTGCCACCCACAAATTCAGAGTGACTTATTACTTTCTTTAGCCTCTCTTTCCTTTCTGTATACAGGGACCAGATTGTAAAGCAACAGCTGGTCCTTCATCCAAGAGCATGTGTTTGGGAACTTGCAATCCATATCTTAAAACCATAATGTTGGACCTCAAGGGGAGGAGAGCACTCCCTTGCATCTTTGCCTTTGATGACTTCAGATGGAAACTGTAAGTCATTGGAAGGTGCTAGTCAAAGACTCTGCAAGGCTTTGCAGACAGAGACGAACCTATTTGCAAAGTGTCCTGGATCTCTGGTCCATTACTGTGTCTAGCTAAGTGGGACCACCCTCCCTTCACAGATGCCCTCCCAGAACTTTGCACAAGAAGCACAGAGTCAGAAAGATGAAACCTGGAACATACACTCAATGGAACAAGTTTATTCTCCCAAAGAGAGGAATTTTTTTTTATAAACGTTTATTATTTTTTATTTAAATTCAATTAATTAACATATGGTATATTATTAGTTTCAGAGATAGAGTTCAGTGATTCATCAGTCTTATATAACACCCAATGCTCATTACATCACGTGTCCTCCTTAATGTCCATCACCCAGTTACCACATCCCCCAACCCCTCCTCTTGAGCAACCCTCAGTTTGTTTCCTATGATTAAGAGTCTCATGGTTTGTCTCCCTCTCTGTTGATTTTAATTTTATTTGATTTTTCCTTCCCTTCCCCTATGATCCTCTGTTTTGTTTCTTAAATAACACATATGAGTGAGATGATATGATAATTGTCTTTCTCTGATTGACTTATTAATTTTAACCATTCTGACTGGTGTGAAGTGGTATCTCATTGTGGTTTTGATTTGTATTTCCCTGATGCTGAGTGATGTTGAGCATTTTTTCATGTGTATGTCTTCTTTGGAGAAATGTCTGTTCATGTCTTCTGTCCATTTCTTGATTGGATTATTTGTTCTTTGGTGTTGAGTTTGATAAGTTCTTTATAGATTTTGGATACTAGCCCTTTATCTGATATGTCATTTACAAATATCTTCTCCCATTCTGTCGGTTGTCTTTTGGTTTTGTCAACTGTTTCCTTTGCTGTGCAAAAGCTTTTTATCTTGATGAAGTCCCAATAGTTCATTTTTGCCCTTGCTTCCCTTGCCTTTGGATACATATGTCTAACAAGAAGTTGCTGCGGCCGAGGTCGCAGAGGTTGCTGCCTGTGTTTTCCTCTAGGATTTTGTTGGATTCCTCTCTCACATTGAGGTCTTTCATCCATTTTGAGTCTGTTTTTGTGTATGGTGTAAGGAAATGGTCCAGTTTCATTCTTCTGCTTGTGGCTGTCCAATTTTCCCAACACCATTTGTTGAAGAGACTTTTTTCCATTGGACATTCTTTCCTGCTTTGTCAAAGATTAGTTGACCATAGAGTTGAGGGTCTATTTCTGGGCTCTCTCTTCTGTTCCATTGATCTATGTGTCTGTCTTTGTGCCAGTACCATACTGTCTTGATGATTACAGCCTTGTAATATACCAAAGAGAGGAATTAATAATTGTCAAATATTGGAGATTTAAAAATGTTTCTGTGTATTCCCTATTAAGGGTGATCCTTGGGGCACCTGGGTGGCTCAGTCGTTAAGCGTCTGCCTTCGGCTCAGGTCATGATCCCAGCGTCCTGGGATCGAGCCCCGCATCAGGCTCCCTGCTCCGCAGGAAGCCTGCTTCTCTCTCTCCCGCTCCCCCTGCTTGTGTTTCCTCTCTCGCTGTGTCTCTCCCTGTCAGATAAATAAAATCTTTAAAAAAAAAAAAAAAAAGGTGATCCTTGCTTTCTTTTTATGTGATCTTACAAAGGATACAAGATGATTCTACTTGTCCTTTATAACTTTAATATGTTTTCTCATATGGAAACATAGAGTTCTCAGAGAATAAAATAAAACTAAAGAAATTAATCAATTAAATAAAACTAATGAGATTCTCACTGGTACATTATTTTTACAGTGTC
>NC_138371.1:123344090-123398036 GCF_054177405.1 Leptonychotes weddellii | reverse complement strand
AAAAAAAAAAAAAAGGTATAACCTGGAGGTATTCCACCTTCTAGTTCATTTCTGACCTTCCATTTTCTTTTTTCCAGCGAACAGCCCAACCACACAATATCCTACCATGAAAGTTGAATTTCTAATTTAGTGATGCTTACTTTGCAATACTTTTCTGCACTGACTTCATTTGGCTTCAAGGAAAGTGACTCCACCATCATCATAGAGTAAAGGTAGATGGTTTTACCACCAGGGTCCTGTATAGAAAAACTGGGGCAAAATTCAGATATAAGTGAGATTTGTCTTCATTGCCACTCCCCTCATTACCATCAGCCACTCCCTCACAGCAAAATTGATAAATATAATGATGTGTTTGATATCACACCTCTAAAAACAGAAATAGGACCCTACAGCATAATAGGCAATGTTACTATTTATTATTTCCCCTTACGTGCCAATGTCTTTGAAATAGGATGGATGAGCTATATTTGCACATTTGTTGGATTTACTTTGTCATGTAAAATCATTCTGCTTTTCTTTCATTGCTGTCTCCCGTGGCCTTCAGGAACAGATGTTTCTTTTGAGCATCTGGCAGCTGTAGTCCTGCAGTGTCAACGTAGAGGAACATGGTTTTGTCTATCAGCTTAGACTACTGCAGACATACAGCCTGAAAGGAGTGTATGTGCATGTGGGACACACACACACACACACACACACACACACTTACTTATAAACCATAAGCATGGAGCTATATATATGTATGAGTCACCCAATAGAATAATAGAAACAATAAGGAAATGTTATTTTCAAAAGTATTTGTTTTTAATAATGGTTTCGGCTTTGGGTATTATCTTCAACAAATGCAGCAGAACCAGGTGATTCAAGGTCAGTTGTGCCATGTTTGTCTAAGACTAATGTTCTATGCTTTGTGTTCAGGATTTTTTGTAATGATCTTCAGCAAATTGTGAGCCTTTTTGTCCCAGCTCTCTACTCGTCTGATGACGTTAGAAAAATAAAAAGTAAATCCCAGACCTTTCCTGAAGCATAAACTTTAATGCCCATTATCCTTTGAGTAGACACTGAAATACTTTATTCCAGTACACCATTTCATGCATTCCTGTACTGAAATATTAGCTCCCATGATCTGGCTTACTCCAGGGCTCATGCTCTTAATTCATACACGATACTGCTTTTAATGGAGTTATTTTTAAAATACATAATATTACCCAAAGGGAATAGATCATTTTTTCATGTAATAGTTAACATTTAACAATATCTTAGGTGCAACTTATAAGCAAATGTGTCTTCTTGCATTTTAATTCCAGAAAATATCTCCCCACATATTAATTCCACAAATAAGAAATTAAAATATCAGAAATAATTTTATATCATTTACAGACTTAAAGATTTTTCTGTGCATTCTTTTCCTCAGTTTATTTGTTAAAGTATGTAACAAGACTGGGGCCAGTGTTCTTTATAGGTAATACCTCTGTTTACTTTTAATTCAGAGATTTCTTTTGAAAGCTTCCGTCCGTAGGAGGCTAATTTCCCAACTTCACCTGTATCTAAGTAGGGCCTAAGCAGCTGAGTTGTGCTTAGTGAAATGTGGGTGGAAAAATTATATCCCAGTTTCAAGCCTGATTCATATAGGCCTCTTATGTGATCCTCAATTTTCACTTTTCTTCTAACTTTAGGCTGGATTTCACTGCCCAGGGTGACTTTTAAAGTCCTATATTTTAGATGCAGATCTCCACTGCTTGAGTGCCTGCATGATTGGGTGGAGCATGACCTCTGCCAATGATTGACCAGACCTAGTGTGAACAAGAAATAAAAATCTAGTTAGCCCTTTTAACTGTCTATAAAAGTTTAAGACAAAGATCTGGGAACATTTTGTGGTTTTTATATATAATTTAATCTCACAATGATCCAACCATATTTGCCAATATTTACATGCATGGTTGCAAAGATAAACTCATTGATTGAGAGTTATCTTCAAGCTACTTGACAAATCTTAAGGTATGTATTTCCTGTGTTATAGACACAAAAATGTAGTACTCTACATCTCTGGAGCCCAAAGAACTTTCAACAAAAGCATCATGAGGTGGGAGTGAGAGACACTTTTTCAGTTATTAGAAAGATTTCTGGATTATTAAATGAAAATTACCAAGAGCTACTAGCCTGGGCCATTCTTACTCTGGATAACAGAATATATTCTAAATATGTTGTAATTGTCTTAAAAACTAGTGTTAGTAAGTGCAGGAAAACACACACACACACACACACACACCCTCTGTCTTCGTGCATTTTTATCTATAGCCACCACAAAAGACACACAATACCTCATCCTCTTATAGTTATTCTTGAACATTTGTTAAAATGTTAACCATTAGGGGTAAATGATGTACTGTCTTCAAGTAACAATGTGTATTTTCAAATAACCCCATTAGGGTGGTGTGGTGAATTGATTAAGAGCATGAGCCTTGAAGTTACAGACCAGGGTTTGAATAATGTTGCTGTCACTTACTGTGTGACCTTGGACAAATTATTTAATCTCTTGGAGCCTCACATTTATTTCCTGAAAACCAAAATAACTTAATCATTGGATCACTATGAGGCTTAAATCAAACAATACCTCCAAAGTGCCCAATAAAATTCCCAGTACTGTTGTAAACACTTAATAGATGTTGTTATTAGTATCCAAATGGTTTGAATTTTGTAACTATAGATACAATATCATATACATCACAGAAAAACATTCCAGTATTTGCTTCTTTTATGGGCAAAACCAGAAAGTCCATCAAGGAAAAAAAAACCACTTTTCCAAAAATGGAAGCAGAATCCTAAGAAAGAACAAAGGAGCCCCAAAGAATGTGAAAACTAGAAATATGCAATTCTGTTACAAGGTCTGTGATTTACTTTGAAAGATTTCAGCATAATCTGTGTAACATTATGTTTGACCAGTTAAAGTTTAATTTTAGAGAAGTCAGCTGGCTTGATACCTGAAGGACCACACTCCAGAGGCAGCTCCTACAAGTCATTCATCTATTGGTATCTCAATCAACAATTGATAGTTTGCTAATTAGCATACTGGAAGACAAAATGGATTTTTATTCACAGAACCAGTGACTTATTATTAAGCATGATGAATATTAGAAATGGGTTCTCATTAGAAGAAAATAGAGGTATTCTCATTGTGTTGATGTAGTGATCATGTGTGTTGGCTAAAATTACTTGAGATACTCTCTATTCTTATAAGAAAAAGGTGTAAGAATCCACCCTGGTATGTACCCCTTACCTTTGTGGATGGAGTCCATGGCTTGAGTCCTAATCAGTTCTGTGTCTAGCCATCAGTTTAGGAGAATTCTAACTACAGGGTGCCTATCACTTAGTGATGCAGAATCCTGCCTCAGAAATTTTGTTGGTGTGCCTGGTGAAACTTTCATACAAGGCCAGAAAGCTGAAATTTCACTGAGGTTAGAGAATATGATGTAGGAAATTTTTTGTGCATTCTTTGCTAATGAATATCTAGTAAATGTATCCATGTGTAGAAGAATTTGATTAGATACTCATTTTCATTATCAGTGAGTAAGAAGAGTGTAGGCGGTAACTAAATACCAAAAGGACCTCACAGCTAATATGACAAATTACTAAGATCACTTCATAACAAATAGTTCGTGACCACTTCCCTTCTTCTTTTAAGGCCTCTCTTCAATAGCCAAGGACTGCCGTAATGATTATCCAGTCCCCTATATGGTTGTCCATTTACTAGATTGAAATATATCAAGCAACATAGCATAGTGGTTAAGAATTCAAACCCTGCCACTTATTAGTCACATGATAATTAGCAAATTGTTTATCTTCCTGTGCCCAGGCTTCTACATTGGACATAGATCATAGATCATGATGATGATGAAATAATATACATATAAAGCACTTATAATAGCTTCTGCCACATCTTAAAAAGTGCTAGCTATTATTATTTCCCAAATTCCCCTCCACAGATTTAGTGTGCTAACCATGTTTGCTGACACTCTGTTTCTCTATTAAGGCCACTCAATTGCATCATGTCAAATTTTACTTGTGTTTTGAAAACCGTTCAAGGGATTCTATATGAATTCAGTCATGTGCCTTCATTGAGTTCGTCATTTAGATGCATTTGTAGCTTGATCTATAGTAAAGGATCTTCAACTTGGAGGCTGGAGAAGTTGCAATTCCTTAGTTTCCTCCTTGGTACAGAGACAGCCATTCACTCATTTTTTTTTTCTAAAATTGCTTTTTCATTTGGAAATGCCCCTCTTGCACTATAATCATGGAATAGCCCCACTTCTATGGTCTAGCAGATGAAAGCAAAACAGACAGTCTCCCTGGAGTACTTTTTTTGTCTCCCTGCCCCTACCTTGGACTCAAGTAGGGGTAGGTTTCAGGAGAAGAATCAGGGGAGAAGGGGAGAGAATGTGGAGTGAGAAGGCACATTAAAGGGGGTATCCTTCTCCTCCCTTGGATTGTAACTCCATTGATTGGCAAGTTGCTCTCTTTCCATTCCAGCAGCCTCTTTGAATTTGTTGTTTTAACTTCAAAGTTTTGGATTGCTGCCTTTTGACCTATGTATGGCTTTAATAGGTGATCTTTTTGATACTGATAGTTATTTCAGATTCTGATACAGTGTTTCTTGTTTTATCGAAATTTAAAAGATTTATAAAAGTAATTCATACTCATGGAAAAAATTCTAAAAATCCAGGAAATCAATACAGTAATTTAAGTAATCACCAAGTCATGCATTTATTAAGGATTTTTTCTTCATTCACTTGACTAGTGAAGGGAAAGTAACATGTATTGTACTTTGTGAATATGCTAGGTATGGATGAGCCTCACGGTATCCCTTTAAGATAGGTATTAATATTACCTCCCTTTTATAGATGTGAATATTGAATTCTGAGAGGTTTTTTTCAAGATTTTATTTATTTATTTATTTAAGAGAGAGACAGAGAGAGCACAAGCAGGATGAGGGGCAGAGGGAAAGGGAGAAGCAGACTCCCCACTGAGCAGGGAACCCAGGACCCTGAGATCATGACCTGAGCCGAAGGCAGATGCTTAACCAACTGAGCCACCCAGACACCCCAAATTCTGAGAGTTTAATCAGACAAAGACACAAGCTGTAAGTGACAAAGGCTTTGTTTGAACTTTGAGCCCATACCCCTACCATTGGGCCATGGTGCTTCCAAGATGTCATGCACTCACACCTTGCATTTGGCAACATTACTTTTCCTAATGTTAACTAACCCTGCAGTGGGTTTTCAAATTTTTCCTTTCCCACTAGTTAATGAAGAGTCTGACAAAATGAATCCATCACTGTGGCTCCTGACACAGCTGTCCACCTCTGAACAGCCCAGAACAGTTTTTAAAACTGACTGTTCAAGATAGCAGCAATGTGTCCTCACCGTAGGCCTTTCTGCCATATTCCATTCCAGGAGGCACAAAAGCAAAGTCTTGAAACCTATGGAAACAGGCAGGTATTCTAAAAATATATCCTCAACTGAAAGAGTGTGAGCTGTTTTTCAGGTAGTGCTAAAATGGGCTATTGCAAGTATTTGTTAGGAGTGTCAGGCTTTTGAAAATGATCAAAATGCAGATTTGAATTTTGCCAGAGAGAATTGGGTTTAGAGGATTGTGGGAATTACTAAGAAAAAGATATGCTTTAAGTGACCAGCTTTTCACACATCCTCTTTGACAGTGATTGGTACTTCACCTTCTCAAGTGGTTAACCAAAAGTCCTCAGTTATTTTTAATACAATGAACCTTCCAATCTCTGATTTGTCAGAACTGAGGGAAATAGCATGCTGTGTTGATTTCAGGCAGCTCCAGAATAATATAAAAATGTCTGAGCTGTGAATAGCTGCAGAGTTGCTTTAAGTCTTTGAAAACTTTTGATTATTTTATTCTTCTGTATATGTTTATCATGGAAACATCAAATAATACAGAAAAATATAAAGAAGAAAGTAAAGTTTATCTGAAAACTCACTATAAAGAGATAGCTAAACCACTGTTTACATTTTGACATATCTCTTTGTGAGTTTTCTTTTTTGGGAACTTTCTAATTCCTCTTTTGTCTGCTATAGTACTCATTAATTTGTTCAAGAAACATTTATTTGGTACTTGTTATGTGCAAGTACTATCAGGTCCTGAAAATGTAACAATGTCATAATAGACTAAGGAACACAGACCATTAAATACAAATCAGAATACCAAGCTCAGGTAAAGGTTGTCTTATTCACCTTCATATCTTCATTTTCTCAGAGTGTAGGAGGAAAGAGGAAGATGGTAAACAGATATTTGCTGAATGAATAAATGACCTTTTGAATCAATGGATTAATAAAATGTGTAAGTACAAAGAGAAGTAGCTCATGGAAGCACTAGAGAGGAGCACATAAATATGGTCAACAGAAGTTTTTGGATGTCATGTCCAAACGACAGATTGAGGTGTGAGTAAGAATTAATCTAGCATCTGGGGTAGCATATGCAAAGGCCATGGTACATCAAGGGAAATGCAAGGAATTCAGAATGACTGGAGCTTAGAGTTATTGTAGAAATGTGGCTAGAGATGAGTCTTGAATGATAATTGTGGCGTAGTCACAATGGGCCATCTATACCATCCACCTAATGAGCCTAGAGTTTATCTTGAGGCAAATGGAAAGCCAAAAAGGGCTTTAGTTATGTTTTAAAAAAGGCTTTAGTTATTAGAAGAATGGCATGATTTCCATCTCAGGAGTCTAAACTATGCCCTATTTTCCCATGCCTTAGTCTCTCAAAGTTCAATAAATTGCCTTTTTGAAAAATATTTGTGTCTCAATCTCTTGTAAACATAGGCTTAGTTATTTGGATCAACACCTCTGCTGAAAATAAATTAGATTGGATACAATCACATATTCTTAGACACATCCAAGATTAGGTAAGACAGCTGCCTGAGGGGTTCTGAGGGAAGTCATCCATGGAAAAGTGTCATAGTATTCTTTGGGAAACTGCTCTCTGGGGTGCTTGAGGAAGCTGCCCATGAGCTGGTGCCACCAAATTAACCAAGGGAGTATTAGGCAAAACCTTCCATGCATGAGGCTCTGAAAATGTACCTGGGGGCTGCCAGAGGGAGCTGACATATGACACTCCCAATTTCGACCAGCCGCTGAGCTCTGCTGAAGGTAGGTGCTACTGCCAAAGCCAAATATATTTTAGAAACACAGGAGAAGCCTTCTTAGATAAACACACCAGAATCAAAAAAAGAAACCCTGTCCTCCTCCTACATTCCTCCAGTACTCTCTACTGACAAAGCTTAACATCATGCCATTTGGCAAAGAAGTATGTAGAACTCTATTGTAAATAGAGGTTCCAACTCTATTATTACACTGCTAGCAATAAAGGATATCTGGAAATTTAGAGTCCACATCAATAACTGCCATAGACAGCTTAAAAAAGAGAGAGATAAAGGCAGTTTGACCAATTTAAAGGGGATATTGCAATGAGGATTTGTCCATCCTGAAAAATTTTTATTTTGTTGACCTTATAAAGTAAAAAGATCAGAAATCAATGTCTAGGTCAATCATAAAGCATATAATCTACAGGCCTTCCCTGAAAGAAACTGGACTCAAAAGTTACAAGATCAGTGTAAAGGTGAATGAAAAGTAGATGAACCCTTGCATAAAATTAAAGTCTAGCTAGGCTTGATTTGCCTGGACCATTCAAGAGATACTTCTACGCTTGACCTTGGCTTAAGGTGATTTCAGACTGACTGCATACTCAAAGAAACTGGTCATATATATAAGGTCCCTTAATGCTTCAGTGTTTTTACCCCATCTTCATGAGACCGTTATAGGCTCTCTTGGATTTTTGATCTCCCAGCAATGAACTTCATCATGGACCTAGGTAAGATTCTCATCTTCTAACCTATGGCAAGATCTGCAAATGCCCCCAGGAACAACTACATGCATGCATCTAACCTTTCCATATGGAATTTTACTCCATCAAGTTCATGAACATAGAGGAAAACAGCATGATGAGAGAATGTTATGAAGGGGAGAGAAATTCTTCTTTTTTATAAAAGAATCAAAAAGAATCAAACACATCTTTTTGAAATGAAAAAATACACAGTATCAAAATGAAAAATACTCAGAATGGGGCTAACCACAAACTAGACATTGGTGAAAGATAAGATCAGAGAAATTGAACACATAGCAGTAGAAACTATTCAAAATTAAGCTAACAGAGAAAAAAAAAACTAAAATGTGAACATAGCATCAGTGACCTGTAGATAACAATTTGACCTACTTGAAATTGAAGTCCCAGAAGAAGAAGACAAGGTGAGGGAGAGGGGAAACTTGGAAAAAAATAATGGCTTCAAGTTTTCCAAATTTGATGAAAACTATACACACAGAGATCCAATAAGCTGAAAGAAACTCAAGCAGAATAAAGAGTGCCAGAGAACACTGTAATCGAGAAATAGTTACTGAGAGAAATTAAAGAAGACCTAATACATGGAAGAGAGAAAATATTCGTGGATTGGAAGACTTATTATTGTTTAAGATATCAATTCTTTACAAATTGATCTAGAGATTCAATGTAATCCCAGTCAAAATCTCAAAGTAGTTTCATTTAGAAATTGAAAAAACTGGGCACCTGGGTGGCTCAGATGGTTAAGCCTCTGCCTTCGGCTCAGGTCATGATCCCGGGGTCCTGGGATCGAGCCCTGCATCGGGCTCCCTGCTCGGCGGGAAGCCTGCTTCTCCCTCTCCCACTCCCCCTGCTTGTGTTCCCTCTCTCTGTGTCTCTCTCTGTCAAATAAATAAATAAAATCTTTAAAAAAAGAAAAACAAAAAAATTGAAAAACTAATTGTAAAATTTCTGCAGAAATGCAAATCAGCTAGAATAGCCAGAAGAATTTTGAAAAAGAAGTTCCAAGTTGGAGGATTCAAACTTCCTGATTTTAAGACTTAGTATAAAGTTAGTAGGATAGGGCTATATTGGCACAAAAGAGACACATATGGAACAGAATAGAAAATGTTGAAATAGATACACATAAGTAAATTGACTTTGACAAAATTGCCAAGGCAGTCCAATAGAAGAATAATAGTCTTTTCAGCAAATAGTTCTCTAACAATTGTTAGCTTTAGACAAAAAAACATGAACCTTAGCCTTTGCTCACAGTATACACAAAACTCAAAATGGAGTATAGGTCTAAATGTAAAAGTTAAAAACTATAAAACTTCTAGGAGAAAACAGTAATTTTAGTAATGGTGGTTTGCAGAAAGATTTCTTAAATACAAAGTACCAAAAAACATGAACTATCAAGGAGGTTCGAGAAATTGTGCTCATCAAAATTTAAAATATTTGCTCTTCAAATGGTACTTACAAAAATGAGAAGGCAAGCCACACTCTTAGGAAAAATACTTGCAAAATATACATCTGACTAAGACCTGTACCTAGAATATATAAAGAACACTTATGATTCAGGACTAAGTACTCAAATAGTTCCATAAAAAATATACAAAAGATTATGACACTACACTAAAGCAGATAATGCAGAAGACAAACATATGAAAAGATGCTCAACACTGTTAATCATCAGGGCAATGAAAATCAAAACCACAATAAGATATCACTGCATACCTGCTAGAATGAATGAAGCCAGACCAAAAAAGAGTACATGTCTATTGATTCCACATGTATAAAATTCTGGAAAATGCTAAAAAATTGATAATGACAGGAAGCAGATCAGTGGTCCTCTAGAAGTGTGGGAGGAAGATGGGTACGGGGCAAGGAGGGACCTAGAGGAAATACAAAAGGCACAAGGTAACTTTGAGATGATGGATATGTTTATTATGTTGATTATGGTGATGGTTTCAAGGGTGTGCAGATACGTTAAAATTTATCAAATTTACAGTGTATGTGTAGTTTATTGTATATTAATTATACCTCAATACACTTATAAAAATAGACAAGACTAAATTACATCAAATATATAGATGTGCCCATAGATGATAAAACTATGAAAACACTACATACGTAGATAGTGAAACTAAAAGAATGAGTTAATGATGATCCTGACAATTGCGGATAGTGCTTACCTTGAGTGGAGGCAGGGGGGGGTGCAGTGAAGGAGGGAAGGATTTGTGATCAAGGAGCAATACATGGTGGCTTAAAAGGGGCCAGTGATACTATACTGCTTCTTGACTTGGGTAGTGATTCATGAGAGCTTTCCTTATAAGGTGTGTGTGTGTGTTTGTGTGTGTATTAAACATATTTCTGTTTTTAATTTTTTTATTTAAATTCAGTCAGCCAACATACAGTACATCATTAGTTTCAGATGTAGTGTTCAGTAATTCATCAGTTGCGTATAACACCCAGCGCTCATCACATCACGTGCCCTCCTCAACATTTCTTTACCTTATATTTTATACACTACACCTAAGAGGTGAAGAATGAAAGGAAGAGGAAAAAGAGGTGAGGGAGGAGGGAAGGGAGACAGAGGGAGGAGAAGTTAAAAAGAAAAAAGAAAGAAACAGATGGTGAAGTGAAAAGAACACCCAATTAAGTACATGGAGACCTGAGTTGCAGTTATGTTTCCGCCCATGAATGAATGGAGTTTGGGAAAAGTCAGTCAAACCCTTGGGCCTCGTTAGTTTCCCCATCTGAGGTTTATTAGATGTTGAACGAAACAGTCTGAAATAGGTGATTTCTAACAGCTCTTCCATCATTTTGAATCTTTAAGATCAATCCCCTGGCAAATAATGAAAAATAGGCTAATATTGCTATTCTGATCAGAGGCAAAAAGCCTTATAATTACAAAGGAATTAGTTATTGATTATAAAAGCTTCTCACCAGGGAAGGGCAGAGGCCCCCTCATCCATGTGGTGTAAGAGAAGGGCAACGTCATGAGCCTTTGCCTCTGTTCGGTCTTCAGTGCTGCAGTTGAAAGGGAATTTGGAGCATTTGAGACCAAACCATGGCTTCCCTTCTCCATGGTTGTGTGATCATTCTGAGCCACATTTTCTTCATTTGCAAAGCAAGTATAATAACAGCTAATACTTTCATAGTGCTTCCTGTGTATCAGGCACTGTTCTAAGCTCTTTACATATACACTTACTCATTTAATTCTCACAGCACACCTCTGGAGTAAATACTATTATTATCCCCATTTCACAGGAAAGGAAACTGAGGCTGAACAGGTGGTGTGAGATTATTGTGAGCATCACATAAAATAATGTATGTAAAACTATTTTCTGTTCTTAAAACTGTATGTACCTATATTTATAGAGTACTTTAAAAATATTCTAATATCAAGAGAATGAGAAAACAAGCCACAGACGGAGAGAAAATATTTGCAAAATACATCGTTCATTAAGGACTATTATCCAAAATATATAAAGAATTTTTAAGGAGGGCACTTGTAGCGATGAGCAGTGGGTGTTGTATGTAAGTGATGAATCACTAAATTCTACACCTGAAACTAATATTACATTGTATGTTAACTTACTGGAATTTAAATAAAAACTTGGAAAAAAAAAAAAGTATTCTTAAAACTGAGTAAGAAAACAAAGAACCAGGGGTGCCTGGGTGGCTCTGTCAGTTAAGCATCTGCCTTCAGTTCAGGTCATGATCTCATGGTCTGGGGATTGAGCCCCACATCAGGCTTCCCTGCTCGGTGGGGAGTCTGCTTCTCCCTTTCCCTCTGCCCCTCCCCCTGGTTGTGCACATGCTCACTCCCTCTCTCAAATAAATAAAATCTTTTAAAAAAGAAAGAAAGAAAACAACCCAATTAAAAAATGGACAAAAGATCTAAATGAACAGACATTGCACCAAAGAAGATAAGAAATAAGCATATGAAAAGATGCTCACCACTATATGTCATCAGGGAAAAGCAAATTAAAACAGCAGTAAGATAAGGGCACCTGGGTGACTCAGTACATTGTCTGCCTGTTGGTTTCAGCTTAGGTCCTGATCTCAGGGTCTTGAGAAAGCTCCACATCAGGTTCTGTGCTCAGCATGGAGTCTGCTTGAGATTCTCTCTCTCTCTCTCCCCCTCTGCTTCTCCCCACTGCTCACACTCTCTCTCCAAAATAAATAATCTTAAAAAAAAAAAGAACAGCAGTAAGATAACACTACACACCCATTAAAATGGCAAAAATAACCCACTGACAACACCAAATGCTAGAGAGGATGTAGAGCAACAGGAACTCTCACTCACTACTGGTGGAAATGCAAAATGGTATAGTCCACTCTGGAAGATAGTTTGGTGGCTTCTTACAAAACTAAATATATTCTTATCATATGCTCCAGCAATCAAACTCCTTGGCCCAAATGAGTTGAAAATTTACATCTACATAAAAACAAGCACATAATGTTTATAGCAGCTTTTAAAAAAAAAAAAAGATTTTTATTTATTTGAGAGAGAGACAGCATGAGCAGAGAGAGGGGCAGAGGGAAAAGCAGACTCCCCACTGAGCAGGGAGCCCACTGCAGGGCTCAATCCCAGGACCCTGGGATCCTGACCTGAGCCAAAGGCAGATGGTTAACCAACTGAGCCACCCAGGTGCCCTAACAGCTTTATTCATAATTGCCAAAACTTGGAAGTACCCAAGATGTCCTTCAGTAAGTGAATGGATAAATAAACAATGGTATATTCATACAGTGGAATATTACTCAGCACCAAAAAGAAAGGAGCTCTCAAGCCATGAAAAGACATGGAGGAAACTTAAGTGCATATAATTAAGGGCGAAAGCCATTCATACTATATGATTCTAACTATAATAACAATCTTGAAAAGGCAAAATTACGA
Source organism: Leptonychotes weddellii (assembly GCF_054177405.1). Taxonomy (NCBI): domain Eukaryota; kingdom Metazoa; phylum Chordata; class Mammalia; order Carnivora; family Phocidae; genus Leptonychotes; species Leptonychotes weddellii. The sequence continues at coordinate 123,385,237 of NC_138371.1, read as the reverse complement.
AGATAGGAAAAAGATCGGTGGTTACCAAGGGTTATTGGGAAGGAAGAGATGAGTAGGAAGAGCACAGAGGATTTTCAGGGCAGTGAATATATTCTGTATGATACTGTGATAGATATATGATTGTCCAAGTCCTTAGAATGCACAACCCCAAGAGCGAATTCTAATGTAAACTGTGGATTTTGCGTGATTATGATATGCCCAGTGTAGGTTAATCAGTTGTGACAAATGTACCAGTCTAGAGGGGGACGTTGATAATGGGAGAAGCTGTACATATGTGGAGGCAGGGTATATGAGTAGTCCCCATACCTTCCTTGCAATTTTGCTGTGATACAAAACTACTCTAAAAAAATAAAGACTTAAAAAATGACTATGATGCCACCCCCAAGGTGAATTTAAGCCCATAGAAGGGATAGATCCCTTGCTCTATGTTAAATTTTAATCTTGTAAATTTATATAATACTCAAAACACAATCATCATATCATTACTTTGGATTTAAAACTATCTGCTCTAATTCACCTGACTGCTATAAGGAAGAAAATGTACATATTTGAACTGTGTTTTTACAAGTGACAGGAGAGTATCTAAAAACCAAAAACCAAAACAAAAAAAACAACTTGATGGCAGATAATATCCTAGGAAAAGACTGCTGTTACAGAATTATAGCACTTGTATTGCCTATTAGAGATAAATCCAGTGCATGTCAGCTTGTATTTTCCTGTCAATAACTGACAGTGCAGAGGTTGTTAAAATGACTGTATATCTTTATTAGATGTGTAAATGTAATTTAAATATTATTCCGGGTGCATTTTTTAAGTGAGAAGAAAATGAGGTGTGTAGACTCATCTGAAAAATCTGTAATATATGGAATTATGAGCCACATAAACTCAACATGAATATTTATTTTGTGAACATCTGCTTGAATACAAAATACGTGGCTTAAGCAAATTCAACATGAAAAATATTGCAATTAAAACTAAAAGCATTTAGGGGCGCCTGGGTGGCTCAGATGGTTAAGCCTCTGCCTTCGGCTCAGGTCATGATCCCGGGGTCCTGGGATCGAGTCCCGCGTCGGGCTCCCTGCTCCGCGGGAGGCCTGCTTCTCCCCCTCCTTCCTGCTCGAGCTCTCTCTCACTATCTCTGTCTCTCTCAAATAAATAAATAAAATATTTAAAAAAAAAAAAAAAAAAACTAAAAGCATTTAAGAAGTACACCGTCTTGAAAGCAATAGATTTTATTTGCAGACAGTTGATGAGGTTGTAAACAGTGTATGATAAAGTGGCAAAGAACAACAAAAGAAATAGTTTGCTGAAATTAGAAAATACTAAGGAGAACTGTATAAAGAATTGTACATCTTGCCTTCATATTGCTCCAGCCAACACTTAGAGCAAAAGGATAATTGAGTAAAAAAAATTTAATAAGACAATTGTAGGAATTATTTAAAAGAGCAAATTATCAGACCAGTTTTGACTTTGTCTCCATTTTAAAATTATGTTTTTTAATTTACAGAACTTAAATTTTTCCATTCAGGAATTTATATCCCTCCAGATCTTTATAAATTAAAATTTTCAAATCTTATTTCTTTTTTCTAAATTAAACTTGTTTTTTTAGGAAAATTGAAAAATACAGAAAAGTATAAAAAAGAAAACATCTATAGTGCCCTTATAATGATTTTAATGCTCTGGTTTTGTTGTTCACCAGGAGATACCAGATGAATGAAAATGAGTCTAACTGACTTATCTGCAAGAAAATTCTGGGTTAGGAAGACTCCAGAGTTCTATCTTCTTTTTCTGAGAATCCAAAGAATGTGAGAGTTTGCTAGAGCAAGAAGCTGCTTTGTATTCCAATGTATTGTCTAAACTTTCCTCTAGGAAGATAGGATTGGAATATCATGGATAGAAATGCTTAAAGGCCAAGACATGCACTACTAAAATTTAGAGTACACATTGAAAGTGCCAGGAGAAATAGAGTTCTCAATCAAAATTGAGTAACCCAGAAAAGCAATTATAGGCGTCTTACTATGGCTTAAGAAGGTAACTGAAGTGAACCCAGCAATATCAACCATATGGGACATACAGTGGGAGGCAGGAAGTGGTTATTGGTTAGTCTTGCCTTCTTGGAAAAATAGCAGCGCATTGGCCAATCAAGTTCTTACTTAAAGTTGAATCCTCCCATTTCATTCTTCCCTTCACTGTACCCTACCCCACCCCTCACATTTTACATAATATTCAAACCTTGCATTTTACCTGTACTGCAAAATAGCCTTCACTTGCACCAATCAGTATTTCTGGGGTTTTTTTCATTATGAAAACAGTTTTATTATACAATAAAACATAGATACAGAAAAAAGCAAAAGCTCAATGAGTTCAGGTGAATATTCTTGTAACAGGCAGTTCAAGAAGTAGAACCCCTGTTTTAATTTCACATGTGAATCAGACTTTTTTAAAAATGGGTTTCATGTCTACTATAGTGATATAAAAAGTGCCCCCTTTTTTGTGAACACAGAACACTTATTGATAAATTCTGCGAACACCTACCTGCTCTGTTCTAATCATTGTTCTGGGAATTGAAGATCGGGTAGTGAAGAGAGGTGATGTCCCTGCTCCTTGGAGCTTGCACTCTATGAGTGGGGGACAGAAACACATACATACATGCATGCACACATAAGTATTTCCATTAGCAGTAGGTGCAGAAACACTGAACAGAGTGATATGATGGAAGTGGTGGGGCTACTCTTCTTGGGATGGTTCTCTTCCGCAGTGAAGTGAATTTTATTGTCATTGCTCAGGTGAAGTGTGTTCAGCTGCGTGGGCCTCAGAGCAGATGTCCAACATGCGTGAGCCTAGAGATAGGGCTGCTCACTCTGGAGGTCCAGAACAGCTCCCTGGAGCCTTGTTTCTTTTGCAGTATGAGATGTTTCCAGACTCTGCGTTCATGCTTATTTATACACAAATGTATCTACACCTGGTATATTTGACATTTATACTATTAAACATCAGCACCAAACGTGTTTAAACATTCTTGCTATGATCCATTTAGGTTGTGCATTCATCCTGTTTTGGGCTATGGGGTTAATGTGATTAAAGGTGGATACACAGTTGAAACACCCCTGGAAACAGAGCAGAGATTGTGATTTCTATTTTCCTTTTTGTTACTTCTTTCTTTTCTCTTACCTTTATGTCTACACATCTTGGAGTTAACTCCAAAATATGAGAAATTCAAATGATCTTCCATGTTGGCACCATCAGAGCAAACACTGGCTTCCCAAAAAGAAAGAAATCCTGACATTTCCCCCCAGGGAACCACAGGGAAATGTGAGAGAATCTGGCCCTCAGCCTGTCGACTAGAATTTCTTACATTGAGTCTGTTTTCATATTACCCCGTTCATGAAGTCATTGATCTTTTTAATGTTGATTTATTCCAGAAAGATTCAGGGTTGATACTTTCCCTCCTTGTTTTTAAAATTTTATAGTAAGGGCGCCCGGGTGGCTCAGTCAGTTAATGTCTGCCTTTGGCTCAGGTCCTGATCCCGGGGCCCCTGGGATCGAACAGGCATCAGGCTCCCTGCTTAGCGGGTGTCTGCTTCTCCCTCTCCCTCTGCCCCTCCCTGCCCTGCTCATGCTCACTCTCTCTTTCTCTCTCTCTCAAATAAATAATAAAATCTTTAAAAAAATAAAATATTATAGTATTTTAAAAATCCATCTCTTTGTGAAGGCTTTCTTTTCTCCATCCCTGCTGTAAACTTTTCAGGAAATAATAGTTGTCCACTTGCCCATTCGCCTTGAGTGAACAGTAGTTTGCTAGTCTGCTATGGTGCTACAGAATCATAAAACAAGGAGTGTGTTTTTCCAGAAACTTTAGATGTTAAAGCAAGGTAAAAAAAAATGAGACTTAGGCAAAGCAGATCCAACTCAAACTATGCTTTTTGGGATATTTAAAAAGCTTCAGTTAAATTACTAGAAAAGGTTTCTGGGATATTAAGGTTTTCAGGTCAAATTTTAATCTAATGTCAATATTTATAGCCTCTGAGAAGGTGCAAATGAATACATAAGTTAAAAAGTGTAAAAAATGTACACACAATTATAACGTAAATACTCTCACCCAGAAAGTTTAAATCTGACAATTTCTTTATGAGGTTTTACAGTGTGGTCCGGGTTCACAAAAATCACACTGTGACAGAAAAGTGTAGATAGTACATTTCAGTTATTTACTTGTCCACTATATATATGAAAATATTCATGGAATTTTAAGACATTCTGAGGTTTGCATAGAGAAATGCAGAAACATAGGAGATTCTATTTGCTGGAATACAAGTAGCCAAAGTTTGGGGTGTGAATTATAGCATGCCCTGCCCAAACCCACAATTTTACATTTTTAAGGTAGTTTGTCTACTGAGAATGACGTAAAACACATTTTCACCTCAAAAGATGAAAGGCCAAATTTACTGACAAATTCCTCCCTGATTCAATTGCAAACATCATGTAAGATTCCCCAGATATCCTACCATATGCTTCATCACCTCTTACTTTTTATTTAAAAATAAAACATGTAATAATCCTTTCAAAATTACTTCATGTTGTGCTTTCTACTAGAAAATGGCTGTGAAGTTATTACCTCCACCTGTTCTGCCAAGCTGGGAGGTAGTGGCTTGAGGCCAAAATTATGAGGAAGCTTAAAAAGTTTCAAGCAACTCCTGATGGCTGGTATGTTGCCATTACAATTTTTTCCCCTTTTTATCAGTGCCTAAATCTCCAACCAACCCGGCAATACACTAAACACTGCTTTTGACATAAAGAGAGTTCTTTCCTTAAAAAGTGGGAGGGAAATTTTGCTTGAAATCCAAGGAATCTAACAAGGAGTCTCTCCTCAAATCAAGGAAATCACAACTGAAATGTGAATTGTTAAAAAAAAACAACAACCACATTCCTACTTTTTTTGAAACTCAGAAGAGACTGCGTCTAAAATACAGAAGAGTTTAGTGTTTAAGTATGTGTGTTAATTTAGACTAACAGTTTTAAGTTTGAAAAGTCCACCTATTTTTTTTTTTTAAAGATTTTATTTATTTATTTGACAGAGAGAGAGTGCGCGAGAGAGGGAACACAAGCAGGGGGAGTGGGAGAGGGAGAAGTAGGCTCCCCGCTGAGCAGGGAGCCCGATGCAGGGCTCGATCCCAGGACCCCGGGATCATGACCTGAGCCGAAGGCAGACGCTTGACGACTGAGCCACCCAGCGCCCCGTAAAGTCCACCTATTTCTTTAGCAAATCCCCAAGCCAAAGAATATATTCATCGTATGTATTATGATGGTGTTGTAAATTTTCATAGATGGATTTTTATCTCCAGCATGACCCAAAAGGGGAAACAGAGAATGATATGTCCACACAGAGAATGTCACAAAAGAGCCCAGACAAATTGCGAACAGCCAGCCCACAGCACACAAATGTGCACACACATTAACCCTGAAGTTTTGTTCCCAGCTTCACAGTTTTAATTATTTACTTTTTGACAGACCAAGGCATCTGATTGCAGAATATTAATCCCACCCTCATGTATTAACCAAGGAGTTAGTTTTATCATGAGGAAGAACATTTTTTTTTTCCTTTAAGAAAAAATGGAATGCACATAGTTTTAAATGGAGTTATTCAGATATAGAACTTTAACTTGCAAGGGGCATAGTTGCTGAGTTACAGAGAACCCAAGATGCTTCACTCATATGCGGTATTTTTAGTTACTCCTTAGGGACAGGCCTGACATTGAGCCCCTTAGCTGGTATCTCCCTGCTCCGACGTTCAAGACACCAGACACCTTGAGTGAAGCCAATAGTAAGCCTGAATCTGAGAGGTCAGGTGTCACAGATTCCATGTTTTAATCACTTACACTCACCCTGTTTGACATGCCCAACTTCTCACCCCACAGCCTGGACCCAGCTACAGCTGGACTCAGCGCCGGCATCCTGACAGAAGGTTTTACCACCCAATTGTCCTTCCCTTAAGAGAATCACAGTCATTTTCTGTTGGTGAAACAGAACAGAACAGTCTCTCTCTAGTCTGTTCTACTCTGCCTTGTGGGAAGGTCTTCAAAATTCACCCTCCAACCTCCATTACCTGTGGTAAACCTAGTCTAGTTGATTTAAGCAGCTCCTTCTTTGTCTCCAGCATAGTATTTGGCTGGTAAATAAATAGCCCAGCCTAATTTAATGTGGCAGCCTTTTGCTCAGGAGCTGGTCCCATTTGGAGAAATGCCGTTTGAGTTTTCTTCTTTCCTTTCCAGCAGCCAGCAATTCCTTTCAAGAGGTCAAGCTGTCATTTATTTTCCTTTAGCACCAAGAGAGATTGAAAAGAAAGTCTACACTAATTATCCACTATTTTTGAAGGGCTTCTCATCTTCAATGCCCTGAATTTCTTTCTCTGCTTTTTGGTACATTTTGTTTCCTCTAGTGACTAGGCCACAAACATGGCCAGACCTTTCATGATCTCTTTATCCTGGTCCTCTGTATTCGCATCGTTTATTTTCATTCCAGCCTAGTGTAGGACCTCTTTGCAATGCAAATCACTGAATCTCACCTCCTAGTAATATGAGCATGCACTTTCCTGGGTCTCAATCTTTTTCCAGAAACTCTAGTGATAGAGGTTGTAGCACTTCTGGAACTTTCTGAAGACTTCCTAAGAGAAGGAAGTTCCTCTGATCTCTAGCCTCATCTGCAGCAAACACTTTCTGGGTTTTCCAGAGACTCCCCAGGTCCTGTCCCCAGGACCAAGCTGTTAAGAAACTTCTCTCCACCCATTGTCTTTGTAGGTTCTCTTTAGCTTAAAACCTTAAAAAGTTTTAAAACTTTAAAACTTTAGAGGTTTTGTTCAGGGAAATCCTCTCTGAAGAGGTGACCTTTAGGCTAAGGCACAAATACAGACCAGAAGCTAGGTGTGCAAAGATCTGAGGGGAAGAGGTGTTCTAGGCAAAAAGAACTTCAAAGGCAAAGGCCCTAGGATAGTTATGAACTTGGAGTTTGAGGAAAAATGTGGGACCATGGGATTGACATGCAGTAAAACCAAAGGAGGAAGAAATGTGAAGTGAGGCCAGAAGGAGAGGCAAGGGGCAGATATCAGAGTTTAGCAAACAGTGGAAGGAGCATTAATTTTACTGTTCAGTATGGTAGGAAGTCATTGGAGAGCTTAAAGCATGAGCGATGCCATTTGGCTTATGTTTTAAATAACCATTCAAGCAGAGTCATGTGGAAAATAGGCTATAGATTTCATGAATGGAAGTAGTGAGATCATTTTAAGATTATGGCCATAATCCAGGGAGAAGGTGATGCTGGGATCTGAGGGAGAGCAGTACAGATGAGGAGAAATGGTGGATTGGAGATCTATATTGTATTTAGAGCTGGCAGACTCACACTGCTGGATTGATAAAGGGATGAGGGACAGATGACTTCTAGGTTTTCACCTTGAACAAGAGTAGGGTTGGTTACTGAGACTGGGAAGGCTCCCTAGAAACAAAGTGGGAAGGGAGTGGGAGCAGTAGGAAGTTCTATTTTAGCTATATTTGACATAGCTGTTAGCTATTCAAATGGATGCGTTGAATAGGTGTTGAAAGCACGTTTGTGGATATCAGGAGGGAGAGCAAGCAAACTTGGAATTGTTTGGTCTCTGGGATTTATTTAAAGCCATGGGATGAGATCACCTGCCCTGTGGTAGAAGGACAAGATGAGAAGGAGGCCAACGACTGGACTTCGGAGCAGCTCATCTTTTATCTCCATGGGAGGAAGAGGAGTGCAGCATACTGGGAAGGAGCTGTAGTATAGGAAGGAAATTGTTAATGTCACGAAAGCCAAAAGAAGAATGTTTTCAAGGAATCCTTAGCGAGTCGCTGGTTGAACCAAATGCCCAACTGCTCTTTTTGGCCCCAGTGCTCAGAGAGTAGGAATGAAATACCTTCTAGCCACCAGCTACCTCTCTGATTCTGAAAGAATTCTCTCCCTCCCAGAGGCTCATTGGTATCTCTTGGGACCAGCCAGTGAGTGTTCCTTCTCGTAAAGGTCTTCCAGGTGAAACACTTTCAGTAGAAGTAAACTGACAACCAGAAGCCATGATCTCATTGGAAGCCTCATTGGATTAGGGTGGTTGAGGACAGAAGCCTAAGCAACTGAAAGCATTGCCTCTATGTGCCTCCTTCCCCTGCCATCTCCCCCAGGATGTGGCCTTCCAGGTTTTGAGAAGGAGACAAATGCCTGTGCACCTCTGTTTTATGGTCTTGATTTGCTCCACAGCCAAGCTAGATCCTGGAAGGGCTGAAGCATCCCTCCACGGACCCCTATTTGGCGAAGATGACTGGAAGTGTCATTTTGATTGGGGTTTTGAGAAATTAGTGATTTACAAGGATTTTTCTTTTCTGGTTTCCTACATTCTTCCCAAAACTACCAGCTGTGATTAAATTTGGTGGCTGTTTTTGTTTCTTTCAGGATTATTAAGGGGTAACCAGTCTTCTAGTGAGACCATCACCCCTTAATCGGCTTCATCTCTGGGTTTATAATCCCAAATCAGGAAATCTTGGCATCTCCTTTAGGAAGTGGTGGCTAAGAGACCCGCCATTGATTGACCTTTTCTTTCCCATCTTTAGAATGAGGAGGAAGGTCATCATATCGATTTGCAGAGACACCTGATGACAGTTCATTGTTAGAGGTCAGTTGGCCACGTAATGTCCACTAGTTCTGCATGAACAGATACTCTCAAGGGTTACAGAGTTGCCAGCTCCTCTTTTCATCCTCTCCTTGCCAAATTTCTTTTTAAATTACTGTTTGAGTCACTATCCCAGTTGCTGCTATGATTCATTCTACTCTGACGTGAAAGGATGAGGCAGGCTATGACTTCCACTTTATCTATTTGCCTCGAACATTTATAAACAGCTCACTCCATATGCATCTGATTGTTATGCTGCTATGTCTTCATTTTTATATTTTCTGACAATATTCATATTTTATTGGTATCCTGGTCTTTTTACAAAAGACCATTTTACTGTGTACTTGTGGGTGTGTGTGTGTGCATGTGTTTGGGGAAAATGGGATAGATACTGCTTAGAAGGAAATCTCCCTTTTTCCTGACAGTCTGACAGTTAAACGTAGCTATAAATATAAGTCCACTCACAGTGAGGTGTAGAAATCTTTGTTCACTTCCCTTTCACTGCAGCCCAGGAGGAGAGCTAGGGTTAAAGCAGTAATGGGCATATGACTGGGAGGAAAACAGAGCAATGATGGTATTTGAATACGTGATTCATTCTCTGGTACAAATGTGAGGAACTCCAGGTCATAGAGGACAGGACACATTGTTCCAGTGTCTACTCCTGCCTAGACCTGCTGAGTCTAGAGTTCTGTGTTTAGAAAAACCAGAGCAAGAATTCTCCTTCTCATAATGTCTCCAAGGTGGTTTTCCTGATTTACCTGGAAGAATAAAATCACTGAGACAAGAGAAGGGATGTGGGCCCTTAAGAACTGCCACAGACCCTGAAGCAGTAATTTCAAAATGTTAGCAGGGTTTTGTGTTAATAGGAGACAACACTGCTTTTGTTTTTTGTTTTGGGGGGTTGTTTTTTGTTTTGTTTTGTTGGGTTTTGTTTTGTTTGGCTTAAGGTGCAGATAGCTTTGAAAGAAGGAACAAAGAGATAAGCTCATTTACTTAATAAGCTCATTACAGTTATCTCCCCTTTCAAGGCACTGAAAGGTTCCACAAAGGAATCTTACATATGAGCCTTTTGGCAATGTTTACGTGCTGATAGAACACTTGCATATGTCTATTTTCCATGATGAACCACCCCTAATTCAGCTTCACATTTCAACTCAACTGATTTCTCGGTTTCTGTCCTGCTGTCCTGTACCCTAGACAGTCCTTCTTTTCGCAGAGTTATTTGAATGTATGTCCCAACTGTAAAGCCTCACCAGCTTTCAAGTGGCTGTTATGTTGGTTTTTGGACTATTAGCTCTCAACACAAACCCACCTATTTACTCTGCTTTGGGACCCTGGGGCTGAGACTCGTAAATCACACTGCAATTTTTTGCCACGTGGCTCTCTGTGTGGTTCTTCACTAGAAACTAAAAGGAAGAAGGGAGAAGGAAGTTATTCCTTCCCACGTTGCTTCCTGTTGCTGTCAACGTCATTCCAGAATTGGTTCTTCATACAGCAGTTGGTTTCACACCAGCAGGTTCTTCCACACCCTCTGAAACACCCTGGCTACACCCTTGGGAGAAGTCGTCTCCAGCCTGCAGCCTCCCTCCTCCCAGGTGTGGTCCCAGTTCCATAGGACTCCTCCTCCAAGCTTTTCAAATCTGGTAATCCCACCCACATCCCTCATTCCCAGGGGTGGTAGCTGCTTCCTTGTGTATTTCCTCTGTGAGACTTCATTGTCTCCCTTCTGTCTTTGAAATTCTCTAAAACTTGGTTCACAATTGTCTATATTAAATTCTCTGTTAAGATACCTAGGTGGTTTCAATATCCTGAGTACACCCTTCCTGCAGTCAAACTTCTCCCTTAGTGTCCCCCTTCAAAACTTTCCCATAAATTCGACCCAATAGGACCCAGGCCAGTGGATGGTGGAGTCCCATGTGGATACAGGAGAATAGGTGTACTGGCCTCCCCATACCCCTTTTGGCATGGATATCACTTCTATATATGGCCATTTGTATCCCTAGGGCATTTTGTGAAAATTGTATGAGCCTAAATACAATTTATCCATAATCTCCCAGGACTACCCACAGTTTCCTTTCAAATCTCAGGCTACTGGGAAGTTAAACACTGTCCTGAGAAACTGTATTGCCCCAGAAGTAAGTTATATTTAAATAGCCAAACAATTCCTTGGGAATGAAGTGGTTGAGGCTAAATGATGACAAATGCATTGCTTATGCTTGGAAGATTTATATAGTATACACGTGGAAAATTTAGGTTCTTTCCAAGGAGCTGGTGGGTTTTGTAAAGTGTGTATGAATTTTCAACTTGGACCTTGATCTGTTTGATACATGACTGAGAGATTTTTGTAAATAGCTATACTCGGGCCACAATTTTTAGCTTAATTTACTATAATTTTTGTTCACTACAGAAAGCACAGTTTGGTGTTTTTCTTTATTTGCATTAGTTACCAGAGATAAGTACATTTACTGAAAAATTCTCGTCATTCATCAATTGCCCACTGGATTCCTGAAAAATATTTGCATACTTCATCTTCCTGATCAGGAGAGGGAGAGAGGCAGGGCTGTGTGAGAATATCCATGCTTGCACAGTTCCTGCAACAGGGACAGGGCTGAAGGGAAGTGGTGCTGCAGCTTCTCAACTTTTCAACTCAGCCAGTGCTGGATGACAAGCATTTCTGTAAATAGTTTATTTTGTAACTTCTGGGAGAGTCCAGATGACTGACTCTTTCAGAGTGGCAAGTGAGCTGGAAATCTTTATAAAATCCCTTATTTGTCAAACCAACGTCAGAAAGTCTCAAGTTAGGATGTGTGTTACTAAGTTCATTGAATCACAAATTACTTAAATCATGATGACAGGGGTGGGTTTATTTTGTATTACTGTGTGTGTGTGTGTGTGTGTGTGTGTATCGCTTTTTAAGAGCAGTTTTAGGTTCATCGCAAAATTGAGTGGAAAGTACAGTTCTCATATACCTCCTTTCCTCTTCCCCACAGCCTTTTTTCTTAATGTAGAAGAACTAAACCAGCTTTTATTCAACTTAGTAGAATGAGGAAAACAAATAATAAGGAATAAGTCATAAGAAATGCTCTCATGATTACTATTTCAAACCACTGTCAATGTTTTATGAAACACAAAAATATGTGGGAACACCATTATCACCCACAGTTTACCTTAATGTTCACTCTTTGTGTTGTACATTCTATGGTTTTGGACAAATGTATAATGACATGTGTCGATCATTCTAGAATCATACAGAGTATTTTCACTGCCCTAAAAATATTCTGTTCTCCTCCTATTCATCCCACCCTCCCCCCTAGTCTTCGGCAACCAATGATCTTTTTACTGTCTCTATAGGTTTGCCTATTCCAGAACGTCATATATTTGAAATCATACAGTATGCAGCCTTTTCAGATTTGGCTTTTTTCACTTAGTAATATGCATTTAAGATTCCTCCATGTCTTCTCATCGCTTGATAGATATTTCTTTTTATCACTGAATAATATTCTGTTATCTGGATGTACCATAGTTTATTCATCCATCCACCTACTAAAGGACATCTTAGGTGCTTCCAAGGTTTGGCAGTTATGAACACATCATAAATACCCATGTGCAAGTTTTTGTGTGGATCTAATTTTTCAACTCCTTGGGTAAATACCAAGGAGTATGATTGCTGGGTTGTATGGTAAGAGTGTGCTTAGTTTTATAAGAAATCTTCAAACTATCTTCCAAAGTGACTGTATCATTAGCTTCTTTTATACTATCTAAGGCAAACCTGGCTCACACTCAAAGGCAGTACACACTGCCCAAAGAAATACAGTTCAAGTTAGTGTTATTTTGCATTTTGTAGTGGCCCCATTAAAAAGCATAAAAAGAAATAGATGAAATTAACTTTAAGAATATATTTTTTTAAATCAAATATATCTAAAATATTAGAACAATAAACAGTATTAAAACACTAATGAATTTTTTTAAAGATTTTATTCATTTATTTGAGAGAGAGAGTGAACAAGAGACAGAGAGAGCACAAGCAGAGGGCAGAGGGAGAGGGAGAAGCAGACTCCCTGCTGAATAGGGACCCTGATGTGGGACTCCACCCCAGAACCCTGGGATCACGACCTGAGCCGAAAGCAGACGCTCAACCGACTGAGCCACCCAGGTGCCCCAAACACTGATGAATTATTGTACCTTTTTTCACACTGTCTTTAAAATCTAGTGTGTATTTCAGACTTACAGAACATCTCAATTCAGATGAGCCACATTCTAAGTGCTCAATAGCTATGACTAGTGTCTACTGCATTGGACAACACATCTCTAAAGGGATCTCGTCAATTTAACTCATTTTGTACATTGATGACATAACATCAGTGGTAGGTTGAGGTGTTGTTCTAGTATTTGTGCAATTGGATTTTATTCAAGCAATACTGCATCTTTGAGAATCAGCTATCATAAATGTCTTTTTGTTTTGTTTATTGTGGTAAGAACACTTAATGTGAGATCTACCCTCATGGTATTCTCCAAACTGGCTTCTCACATCTACCCTTGCCTCTCTGCCATCCCCTCTCCACATGGCACCAAAATGTCTTTCAGTTCTTTGAATGTCCCATGCTCCTTCTCAACAAGAGTCTTGGCACATTCTCTTCCCTCTGCCCAGGATTCTCTCCCCACCCCCACCCTTGCTTCTTTGCCTGGTCGGGTCCTGCTAACCCTTTAGCTCTCAGTTCAATCGTCACTTCCTCATAGAAGTCTTCCCTGATTGCTTCCTCAACTGTAAGTCTCCTGTCATATTCCCAGTGGCACCAAAGGCCTCTCATTTATGTCACTCACCATTACTAACATTTGGTTAATTTGTTTCCCCCAGTAGAATGTAAGCTCCATAAAGAAAGACACTGGGTCTACTCTGGCTAGCACAGTCTAGCACACAGTCTAGCACACATTCGTAAATGTGTGCTGAACGAAAGCCAATAAAGTTATCTCATATTAGATCTGTGTGCGTGCACCGTGATGTAAGTAAACAAAAACAGGAATGCCTATAAACAACTGTTGGAGAGTTCTTTTCTAAAATGACCATCTTTAAGAAAAGACTCGAATGTCTACCCTTGGGTCTCCTGACTCCTTGATGTGTCAGTGATGGAACTCCTTGGGACAAATTTTAGTTTCAAGTCTCACCATTACTCTTAAGTAAAGCTTTGAGTGTGTCCTACCTACCTGGTTGCATGACGTTTCTCCTTTTACAAATTTTAAACTCTAAAAAAAGAAGGGAATGTTGTTTTCAGAGTCTAGAACACAGAAACCTATAAGCCAGAGGGTAGAGTAGGATTTCCACTCTGAATCCCCTTTAAGGAGAATCACCATTATATTAAAATTGAAACTGTGGAGAAAATGTATTTGTTTTCTGTGCTGAAGTAAGGAACTGTTGTCTTCTGTATTTTATTCCTTCTCTGGTTGGGGTCCTTAGCAAAAATGTTGTGTTTTTCCAGGAGGCATCCATTAAAACGACTGTAATCAGCAGAGACTAAGCACTTGACACCAGTCGTACAGGCCCTATTATTTCACTGCTCTGAAGCAGTTCTAATTCATGGTTTGTTGTTTTCTCTGGAAAGCAAACACTCTTCGAAAGAGAGTGAAAAATCCCTGACTTAAATTGCACAATAATCAAGAACCTGAGTATACTTTTCTCCAGGAATTGAAAGCCTCTCCTGAGAAATTCAGTGGGCCCGCTTCACCAGGAGAAAATCTATGCCAACACTTTATTTACAGATCCTCTTATGCTCATGTGATCTCTTGTTCCAAAAAAGTGGGCAGTTTCAGGTTTTGACTTACTTCAGCCTATTAACAGCAGGAAAACAACCCACCCATTTCAACTTCCAGAGCATGTGGCAAAAAGTGGTCCTGAACCCAGCAGAGGGTGGGAAACTTACCTCTTCCCTTCCTCTGTTCTCCTCTTTAATTCTGATCATTAGAAAAGCAAAGCAAAAACAAAATCCTGCTGTCAGCCCCAAGGACATGTCACCTATTATGACACTGAGCTTAACTAGGATCTAAGAGGTTTAGCTCTGTAGTAGATTTCACGCAACAATTATCTGTTCCCAGGAAAGCTAACCTGAGGTCAGGCAACTAGGTATTAGAGGAGGTTACCAATCTGGTTAACACCTTGAATTTTTAAGGGTCTTGTCCCACGAGCCCATGTTCATTCCCATTATTTCCAATATAGTGTTTGTGTAGGTGGAAAAGGCTTTAGTCAAACCCAGTTACTTTGTCTATGAATTCCCTTTATTCTGATTTTTCCTTTGTGCGTTTAAGTGTTTTTTATTATTATCAAAGTATAGTTGACATACAATGTTCTATTAGTTTTAGGTATACAGAAACCCCAAGAAAATAATAAAAAACAGACTCAGTTATAGAGAACATGCATTTTAAGTTTTAATACTGAATCTTAGATGCCTTAAATATATTCATATGCATATTATTCTCTTGTCCAGAATTTTGCCCTTGAAACTGTTTCCAACCACATCCATAGTGCTCCAGGTAACAACACTGATCCTCACACTTGTGTCTTGCGAGCACGGGTGGCACATGCCTTGTTAATTATACCTGCACATGTGTTCTATTGGTTCAATAATAAATAACCACAAATTTAGTCACTTAAAGTAACACACCATTCATTCTCTCACAGTTCTGGAGGTACAAGTCTGGGCATAAGTTGAGGTGTCAGTAGGGCTGGTTTCTTTTAGAGGTTCTAAGGAAGCATCTGTCTCCTTGCCTTTTTCAGCTTCTAGTGGCTGCCTCTCATGCCTGGCCTATAGTCCCTTCCTCCATCATCAGGGCCTCACTCTGGTCTCTACTCACGGGATCGCATCACCTTCTCCTCTGCTGTTAGTCACAGCTCCCTCTGCCTCCTTCATACACGATGCTTGTAATTATATGTAGGGTCCACTGTATTATCCAGAATAATCCCTCCGTCTCAAGACATCTGCAAAGTCTCTTCTGCCTTGTAAGTTAGCATGTTCACAGTTTCTGGGGATTAGGGCATGAACATCGTGAGGGGTCATTATTCAGCATAGCATGAGGCCCATACTCTTGGTATCTTTAACATCACCTTTTGGTCCATTCATTTAAAACCAGCAATATAGGCAGGGTACAAACCCCCAGCCAACATAAATCAGACTCACTTTATCAGCTCCTGGGTGGTAAGGGTCCCTATTCTAGGCTCAAAGTCAGGTTCTTCCAATGATGAACCTGTAGATGCCACCTCCCCAGCATCTCATCCCACCACCCACAGATGCAGCCCTCACCTGTGTCCCGGAGCCCAGCATAATGCTGAAGGAAAGCTCCTGGATTTAAAAATCAATTTTTCTTAATTTTTTACATTTAAATTCAATTTAGTTAATATATCCTGCATTATCCGTTTCAGGGGTAGAATCCAGTTATCCATCAGTTGCATATAACACCCAGTGCTCATTACATTAAGTGCTCTCCTTAAGGCCTATCACCCAGTTACCCCATCCCCCCCACCTCCCCTCCAGCAACCCTCAGTTTATTTCCTGGAGTTAAGAGTCTCTTATGGTTTGTCTCCCTCTGATTTCATCTTATTTACCCTTCCCTTCCCCTATGTTCATCTGTTTTGTTTTTTAAATTCCACATTTGAGTGAAATCATATGGTATTTGTCTTTCTCTGACTGACTTATTTTGCTTAGCATAATACCTTCTAATTCCATCCACGTCATTGCAAATGGCAAGATTTCATTTTTTGATGGCTGCGTAATATTCCTGTGTGTGTGTGTGTGTGTGTGTGTGTGTTTGTGTGTACACCACAGCTTCTTTATCCATTCATCTGTCGATGGACATCTGTGCTCTTTCCATAGTTTGGCTATTATGGATATTGGGGTGCATGTGCCCCTTTGAATCACTATTCTTGTATCCTCTGGATAAATAGCCAATAGTGCAATCGCTGGGTTGTAGGGTAGCTCTGTTTTTAACTTTTTAAGGAAACTCCGTAGTGTTTTCCAGAGTGGCTACACCACTTTGCATTCCCACCAAGAGTCTAAGAGAGCTCCCCTTTCTCCCCACCTTCGCCAACGTCTGTTGGTTCCTGAGTTGTTAATCTTTGCCATTCTGACAGGTGTGAGGTTGTATTAAAATATTTTTTAAATGACAGGAACAAAAAAAATCTCAGAATATAAATAGCTATGAGAAAGAAAACAAACAAACAAACAAATAGCCTGCTGTGAGTAGGGCAACCATTAGGTAAGAATACAACATTGTTTGGGCTCTGCTTTAACTGGAGGCAAAGAGAACAAAACTGAGCTCTTGAGCTGCTTCTTCCAGTGAGTAATTTTTGTACAGCCCAAAATGATGAAAAGGTGAGAAGACAAATTCAGTACATTCTGTAGGTCATTTCACAAGCATGGAAACACCTCCCTATTTATAATCCTTCAATGTCATCTAGTTCCCATCTACCCCTAGGATTCTCCATGCCAACACCAAAACAATTGTTTAAAAAAAATAAGTAAATAAACTTTCCCAATATTCAAAGTAGCTCATTTCCAGTCATAACAATTTTCTCAGGGAAGAGCTTCAGAACATGAATTAGGTGCTTTGCCAATGCTTCAGAATGCAGTGCAGCAACTCCCCCAACATCTTCTAGGAGCTATTTTCATCCTGCTCTGCAATTTAACACATGGTGATGCGAAATAGTTAACAGAAACTGGTTTCCACATTCTGGAGGGAGCAAACCTCGAAAGTTAATGCAACTTATTTTTAACTTCTATGTGAAATTGCTTCCATAAGAAGGACTTAAGGGTATCTTAAAATGATCAAGACTTTTCTGGACCACTTCTGATTATGCCTTATTTCAAGATGTCAGAGTATGGCTAAAATAAAAATGAAAAAGAATTCATTTATAAGGAGTTACATTTTATCAAACCCCTTGAGAGACTGTCTCCCTATTCCTCTACTCTAACTTTTGTATCATTAATGGAAACATTATCTTAAACTAGTCTCATGCCCATTTCCTGAGGCACTGCTCTGGGCATCTTCTTACAATTTTAATGCATTGATGACCATCATTATTCTTTCTTTATGGGATTTCAGCCAAAATTGAGCCCTTGTGACAATATTCACATCTGAGCTAACATGACTTAATTTTACAAGTTGGCTTCATGAGGCAAAGTAGCAAGTGCTTTATTAAAATCTAGATAATAAAATTAGTCCATTTATCTACTAATTGTGTGCTTCCATTACATGATTAAATGCACTTGTTATACTAAAGTCCTATAAGTTATACCAAGGTAAAGTCACGTAACCATAAACACTTTGGACTCCTTTTTTCAACATGATAGACAGAATTTTAAGGTTAGCATTTGGCATGTAGCCTAAAATGTAGACTGCTATTTAACTTCTATTGAGGTGACATTTATATTTTATATATTTTATATAGGCTCAGAGTAGAAAGGGGGAAGATTGGAAACATTATTTTAAAAGGTATCCTTGGACTTTTAGAGATAAAGGTCTTTAAAGTCCATTGGGCTAAATTAAGGTACCCAAAGATTAGATAGATAGATAGATAGATAGATAGATAGATAGATAGATAGAATTTTTTTTTTTTTTTTGGAGGGAGGTGGGCAATGGAAAGTGGAAAGATTGTACCAATTCCAGGTGCTTTTACTTCTAGAACTTTGATCTCACACAAGTTGAGCAGCCTGGTCTGCAAGCCTAAGAAATTACAACAGGATCGGGCGCCTGGGTGCCTCAGTCGTTAAGCATCTGCCTTCGGCTCAGGTCATGATCCCAGGGTCCTGGGATCAAGCCCCGCATCAGGCTCCCTGCTCCACGGGAAGCCTGCTTCTCCCTCTCCCTCTCCCACACCCCCTGCTTGTGTTCCCTCTCTCGCTGTGTCTCTCTCTGTCAAATAAATAAATAAAATTAAAAAAAAAAAAGAAATTACAACAGGATCAAATGCACCATAAGAAGCCAGCTTTATAAATGGAACAACCCCACAAAAATATGTCTTAACAGGATGAGTTCTAACTGTCCAGATTTACTTCATCTCTAATCTGGAAATCCTCACATGAGCTCAGTCCCAGAGCCAAATAAAAAGGATTTAAGTCTGTGTTTCTTTAGGGGAATATCTGAATGAATATTTGACTCTAAAACTACCTCTCCCCATCCCAGAATTCTCTCAGTCATTCAAATACCCAGAATCTTTGGAGACTGGCTCAGCCCCAAACAGTTTCACTAAGAAGGGGAGAAGTTATCTCAGGTCACGGCTAGATGGATCAGATCAGTCAAGGAGTAAGTAGTGATTTTCTGAAGAATTTTCAAGTCTAAATTCTCAGAGAACACAAACCAGGCAAACAGGGTGTTTTTATCCATTCCTTAGTGGAAACCATTAAGTGCATTTCAGTGGTATAGGACTGCCATTCTGGAAAAGATCAAAGCCCAGGTGGCCCAGTTCACCTCCCCCTCCTCTCCAGAGACCAGGATATTGTGAAAAGACCCTTTCTGATTCCCAAGGAAAGCATTTTCTACCTCTTACACAGAGTACCAACTAAAAAGACTGCATGTTTTAGGAAACAGTGACAAATTGTTGCGAGGTTACTACATGTCTTTAAAATTAAGGGATGATTATTTCTCTCTCTTAGCTAAAACAGTTAATTGGTAATATAATAGAAACTCAGCAGTAGATGAAAAATGGCATAATCCCTGAATAGAGTATGAAGAGAAATAAAAAAAGAGAAAAAAGTTTGGATTGGTTGTTGTTTTGTTTTGTTTTGTTTTCTAGCTTAATTGCAGGAGTTAGTGTTAAAGAAATTCCTATGCTTCTCATTCCTGTGTGTTGCTGATTATAAGACTCAAAAGTCTGAGTTCAACTTGTTATGCATAGGAAAATTGAAAATAAAAGGCTTAATTCTCCCTGTTAAAAATAAGGGAAGAGATATCCCCCTTCCCTTTTGTCAGAGCATTTTTTTTAATAAACATGTAATTGTAAATTCTCTCTGCCCTTTTGAGACATATGAAAATGTTTTTCACTTGTTGTTGTTGTTGTTGTTGTTGTTGTTGTTGTTTTAACTATCTTGACATTCTAACCCAGGAATGTCTTTCTCAAGGACCTGGGAGCCATCCTTTTGAATCTCCCAGGCTCTGTGGGAGGGTAGGAGCCTAAGTTGGGGGTGCCTTGTTCCAAGTTATAAAACTACCTCCTGTCATAAGGATATAAGAAGTTTGTTTATCTTTTATATCAAGCCAATTAGCTCACACAGATGGTCAACCCAATTACCAGGTAAATTTAGGATGAATTATGTGTGACAAATGTGCTGTCAAGTCCTCTGACTTGAGGACTAGTACTGTTTATCTTGAGAACATGTAAGGAATGTTCTTGGCTTTAAAATCTGCTTGGCTATATAAGGGGGTAAAATTTCTGTCTGTGCAATTTCTCAGCAATTGATGTGATGATCATCACGCTCTGGTTTAATACTTACTCAGTAACAAAACTGTTTTTCTGTTTCTACTGCCTTTGTGGGGAGTTTTTCTCAATTCAGAGAAAATTTGGGGGTTTTCAACTATTTTTTCCCAACATTAAGCCTTTTATCCCAAAATCCTAATCTAAACCCCCCCAGACTTGCACACCTGGAATATAAACTAAAAATCTCAGAAAAAAATACATTTCTTTTTATATTTTCCTTTAGTTCTTGCTTCCTTTTAACCCTGAGACATTCTTTCCTACTGGTCATACGAAACTGATAAGTACTGCAAAATAAAGCCTGTGTGGCCATGTTTCTTTTAGTTGGGGTATTGGGGTAAGCAAGTTAGGGAAAGAGTGTTAGTGCTGCCCTGGTTCTCTCAGGTGCCCATTGTTTATGTTGGGGGGCAGGGGAGGGCAATGGCACCTGCCAGCTCCTTTGTTCCTAGAGTGGTTTCCCCATAACTGCTGTCCCTTGGGGGCATGCTCTGAGATGAGCAAATCACTCTCCCTGCTGTCTGTCCCTGGTATTTTTCAAACTGCTGGTTCTGTGCTGTCTCTTTAAGGGCAGGGACGACACTTCCTAATGCCCTTGGGGCTCTCCCAGAGCTGAGCACACCAATTTTTAAAATTCCAGATTTTAAGTCCCACTGGTTGTAAGAACTCACAATATTTGGCCCCTCTCATCTTCAAAGGCAAATATTATGGGGATTCATCCTCACCATCCATGGGCTCCCTGGTATGAAAGTCTTTTCTGCCCTTCTTTGTGTGACTGGTTCCCCCCCACCACAGAGGGCCATGGTCTGTTTCACTCCCAGATCGCGTCTCTGCCCTTCCTGTCTTCTTCAGTGTAGTCTCTTCTCTACCGTTTAGTTGTGGAGTTTGTTCCACGGGTCTTCATGTTGTTGTCTGGGTTATTTACACTGATGTGAGTGTTACCTAGTTGTTTCTGTAGGATGGAGGAAAGCTTAGGGTCCTCCTACCCTGCCATCTTCCCAGCCAACCCCATCTAGGAATGCGTTATCCCCTTTAAGAAGCTGAATTGCTCAAGTCCTTCTGTCTTCTTAAGCAGGGGAAAACAAAACAAAACAAAACAAAAAAACAGGGTACATTTACAGCACATGTAACTGGTGAATAAATATTTCAGGTAATAAGATAAATTCTGTTCATTAGAGTAATTACCTCAGTGACCAAATTTTCTGGAAAGCAAAATGAAGTCACTTGAGAAATACTCCTTAAAACTTGCCATGGAACACTACTTGCCCTTTAGTTTCTGGGTTCCTATGGAATTGGTCTCCCTTATCTCTTCTGAATTTACTATACTCCCTGGGTGTTACAGAGCAAACTACACTGACCTTCTGGGACCCTTTGTCATCATCTACTGTGCCAGGTGATATGTGTCTTTCTCACTTAATCTTCAAGGATTTTTGACTCAGGCTTTAAATTATTAGCTTGAATTAAAGAAAAATCTATTTTATGATTGCTAAGTTTTCAGGGACCATTATATTTTCATAAACCATGCAACAAATTCATCATATTCTTACTGTCTTTCCCCGGTTTGTGCAGCAAATAGAACACAAAATTTGCCCTTAATCCTGACAAGAATAGATATCAATTGCAAATATTATTTATGTCACCCTTCCTCTGGGAAGAAAAGTAGACTTTTGTTTTGAAAATAATGGTATCAAATGTCAGTTCTAATGGAATCAGATGTCAAATATCAGTTAATATTTGACATCAAGAAGCATTTTTACCTGAATTTTGAGAGCTAATTTTAATATGTTGGTATTTTTAATATTCTAGCAAATATATATGCTCAAAGATTTGTCAGTGCTTTACATCTAGACACTTCTTCAGTCGTTAGTTTCAGAATTGGAACATTTCCTGAATAAGTGATCTTTCTCTCATCTGTAATTCATAATTTCCATCCCAGGAGAGGTGTTCTAAATTCATGATCGTCATCCCAAATACACATGCATACTCAGTGAGAAACAGAGCAACCTCAAAGGGGGGATGGCAGACTCTGGAGATTGGCACTGTGCAGGCTGTGGCTGAACCTTGTCCACCAGCTGCTCACCAGGCCCCAGGGCCGCATTTCCAGGGAGCAGGGAACACCACCACCTCCCTCAACAATTCTACTCTTCTCTGCCCAGCATTGCAAAATAGGCTACCCAGTAGATCTGGCCTAAGAAGAACGCCTAAAAACTGTACACATAATTCAGCACATAAGTCCTAAATATTATAGGACCAATTTTCACTCAATCCAACAAAGAGCCATAATAAAAATGATTCTGTTTGAGAGTTTCTTCTCTAGATTATAAGCTTTTGAGGCCATAGACATTGTCTCTTTCACATGATCTCTCCACAGCCTGGCACACAGAGAGTAGGAGTTCAGGAGGTATTTGTTCTCTCAAATATGCCTGGGTACCTTGTGTAAGCCCTGGGAGACTTACTTTCTCCCTCATGTACTCTAAGCCTTCTCAGAACACCATCCTCTCTCCTCCAGGCAGGCCAGAGACTCTTTGCTCTTTTTTGCACCTGCTTGGGTATCCACAAAGATTTCCTTTTACAGTGGATTGTCTTCTTGCTTTCTCATCCATCCAAGTTGCTCAGTTGATTTGGGGCTGTCAATGTTCTGGTAAAAGATGAAGACAGAGGACTTAATCTATCTTCTGTCCTCTGTACTTGTTCCCTGCAAGTCAAGCCAAGGAAGGGATTTAGCAATCCCTGAGCACTCCCATCTCTGCAGAAACATTCTGTGCTCTTCTGCTTACAGCTTCCTGAATCTTTGTGATGCTGTGGCCATTGGCCAAACTTCAGCAAAGCGTAAAGAAAAAATAATGGCACAATCTGCAAATTCTTCAGGATATGTGTAGGATATGCATAATAAGCAGATGCTTATCAAGTGCCTACTATGTACAAGACTATTACAATTTCTTGTCCTGGGTAGAATTAAAAAAAATAATAATAATACCTGAACTCTTTAAAGTTCTTAGCTGTCAAGCATTTGATAGAAGAGGCTATATAAGTTTAAAATTGAATTGGCACCATTGACAAGTTGCCCTAGAGCGAGCTTTGCTTTCCAGAGTGGTTTCATTCAGATAGAGGATTTAGCAATTGAGGGGGCACTGCTGAGCTCTAGCCCAACATCAGACACTGCTGATGCTGTTTTGCAGGGTCTCCAGGCTACAGGATCCCTGTGGCTATGTACTTGCCACAAGTACCAGTTTCTCAGAACACAGAAATGTGGAATGTTGATAGCCAAGAGTTGCTGGGGGCTTTACTGCAGGACTTGTTCTCTCCTTGTTCTCATTTTAGCATCCACATCCTTTACCCCCACCACAAAGTAAAACCTCAGGACCCCAAAGAGAATTAGTAAACAGCTATGCAGAAGGACCCCACACACTTTTGTAAACAAATGAGTTCAGGGGCAGGACAAGGTATTTCTTCTTCGAACAGACCCTCATGTGACACAAGAGCACACAGTAGTGCCTCCCCAAGCCATCTCCCATCTCCCTCATGGTCAGAAAAAATCATCCACAGTCATCTCTCATAGGACGACTAGCTGCAGCAGATTCGTTATGAGGGGATTGTTTTGTTCAATTCCCAGTTGAAAAATGAGACTTTTCTGGTGTTAATCTGCTCAATAGGGTCTTCTGAAAATACAGCAAAGCCTTCAAGTGATTATTTAAACTAATGTGGCTTCGCTTAAGTCAGAGCAGAGACAGCGCTGAGAGCTTTGGCTGCGGTGCAGAATCTGTTTCTGGAAGCCCCTCACCAAACAACTACGGAGAGTGTCAGACATGCCTGGATGACCTCACTGGCACCCATAAGAGAAAAAGGATCTTAGAATGAAGCCAGACACAATTTCTATATGCACACTGTTGTGGAATGTTTCCAGTGAATGAGAGAACCAAGTCCCTCAGGCCCCTACAACTTGAGTGCTATGGGCACAGAATGTGAACATAAGCTCTTGATAATGTTTAAAAAGAAAAAAAATAAGAAAGCAGAAAAAAAAATTTAAGCTACAAGAACTCAGAAGACTCAAAGTTTTAGTAAGCTCAGGATAGGGAATTGTGACATGAGATCAAGCTGCAGAATAAACAACTAAACCAAACAATCCATTAGATAGAAATTAGAAAGTGAGGAAAATCCCAGAAGTGCGGAAGAGAGCTAGAACTAAATATATGTCACAAAATCTTTGGGAGAAAAAAGTTTATGTTTCCTGAAAAACTTTAGTATGTTACCCTCAAATAAAAGCTCTTATTTATAACTTGCTTTCTAAATATACCAAACTATTACTTCATGACCAAACGAATTGTTAATCACAATCCAGCTAGCTAGACCAGGGGTTGGCAAACTGCTCCTGAAAAGGGCTATGTAGTAAGTATTTTAGGTTTTGTGGGCATACTGTCTCTATTTCAGTTCTGTTATGGCACAGTAGCAGTCACAGACGTTTGTAAATAAATGACATGGCTGTCTTCCAATAAAACTTTATTTACAAAAACAGATAACAGACTGGTTTTGGCCATGGGCTACTGTTAGTGGGCCCTTGAGTTAAACAAATAAAATAATTCAGACCTGTACAAATAACACCAAAAGTACTTTATATATTTAAATTTTTACAATATTCAGATCTGTCAAAATATCCTCCCTCCCTCCCTTTCTTTATGTGAGTATAGTTGGCACAATGTTACATTGGTTTCAGGCATACAACATAGGGATTCAACAAGCGTATACATTATGCTGTGCTCACCGCAAGTGGAGCTACTGTCTGTCACCATACAATGCTATTACAGTATCTTAGTGTATAGTATTCATTAGGCTGTCCTGTTAACCCCATGAATGACTCATTCTGACATTGCCTACTCCCCTTGACCCATTTTGCCCATCCTCCCACCCACCTCCCTCTGCCAACCATTAGTTTGTTCTCTGTATTTATACGTCTGATTCTGCTTTTTGTGTTTATTTAGTTTGTTTTAGATCCAAATATGACTGGAATCACAGGGGTATTTGTCTTTCTCAATCTGACTTTTTCCAATTAGCATAATACCCTCTAGGTCCATCCAGGTGTCACTAATGGCATGATCTCATCCTTTTTTGGGGGGTCGGGAGTGCAAACACAGGCCCCCACTACCACAAATTATGCAGTCAAGTTTCCTACATTTGGGGAAATCTCAGGGGTCAACACATCTAGAGTAAATGCATAAGCCTCGCCCTGGGAAAACCACCTTTGTGATCATGGTATCTCCCCTGCCAGGTGCATATTCATCCTTTTTATATTAATGGCAACATTCCATTGTATGTGTACACCACAGCTTCCTTATCCAGTTGTCTATCTGTGGACACTGAGGTTGCTTCCATATCTTGGCTATTGTAAGTAATACTGCAATAAACAACATAGGGGTACATATATCTTTTTCAGTTAGTGTTTTTGTTGTCTTTGGGTAAATACCAGCTAGTGGAAATATTAGATCATATGGTACTCCTATTTAAAATTTTTTGAGGAAACTCCATACTGTTTTCCACAGTGGCAGTAACAATCTACATTCCCACCAACAGTGCACCAGGGTTCCCTCTTCTCCACATCCTCACCAACACTTGTTATTTCTTATCTATTTGATTTAACCATTCTAACCAGTATAAAATGATATCACATTGTGATTTTGATCGGATTTTTCTGATGATTAGTGGTATTGAGCATATTTTCACGTATCTGTCGGCCATCTATATGACCTCTTTGGAAGAATGTCTATTCATGTCCTCTCTTTTTTAATTGGATTGTTTTTTGGAGTTTTTTGTTTTGTTTTTTTGGTTTTTTGGTTTTGGGGTATTTTTGGTGTTAAAGGGTTAATATACAAAATATATAGAGAACTTATCAGATATATCATTTGCAAATATCTTTTTCCATTGAGTAGGTTGCCTTTTTGGTTTGTTGATGGTTTCCTTTGCTGTGCAAACGCTTTGTATTTTTAGTCCTAATAGTTTATTTTTGCATTTCGTACCCTTGCCTGAAGATACATATCTAGAAAAATGTTGCTATAGCCAATCAGAGTAATTACTGCCTATGTTCTCTTCTAGGAGATTTATGGTTTCAGGACTTCTATTTAGGTCTTTAATCCATTTTGAGTTTATATTGTGTATGGTGTTAGAAAGTGGTCCAGTCTCATTCTTTTATATGTTGCTGTTCAATTTTCCCAGAACTATTTATTGAAGAGACTGTCTTCTCCATATTGTATAGTCTTCCCTCCTTTGTAATCGATTAATTTCCCATATAATTGTAAGTTTATTTCTAGGCTCTCTATCCTGTTTCATTGATCTCTGTGTCTGTTTTTGTGCCAGTACCATACTGCTCTGATTACTACAGCTTTGTAGTATATCTTGAGCTCTGGAATTGTAATTATCTCCAGCTTTGTTTTTCTTTCTCAAGACTGCTTTGGCTATTCAGAGTCTTTTATGGTTCCATACAAATTTTAGGATTATTTTTTCTAGTGTGAAAAATGCTGTTGGTATTTTGATTGGGATTGCATTAAATCTCTAGATTGCTTTGGGTAGCGTGGACATTTTATCAGTACTTGTCCTTGCAATTCATGAGAATGGAATATCTTTCCATTTGTTTATGTCATCTTCAGTTTCTTTCATCAGTGTTTTATAGTTTTCAGAGAGAGGTCTTGCACCTCTTTGGCTATGTTATTCCTAGGTATTTTATTATTTTTGATACAACTGTAAATGGTGTTGTTTTCTTAATTTTACTTTCTGCTACTTCATTAATAATATATAGAAATGCTGCTGATTTCCATATATTAATTTTGTATCCTACAAACTTTATGAATTCATTTATTATTTCTAGTACTTCTTTTGGTGGCGTCTTTAGGATCTTCTAAGTATAGTGTCATGTCATCTATAAATAGTGGCAGTTTAACTTCTTTACTTTTTTTGTGTTTGTTTAATTTGTTTTAGTTCCAAATATGACTGGAATCACAGGGGTATTTGTCTTTCTCAATCTGACTTATTCCAATTAGCATAATACCCTCTAGGTACATCCAGGTGTCACTAATGGCATGATCTCATCCTTTTTTGGGCGGGGGGAGTGCATTCTTATGAATGCCTCTAGTTTCTTTTTCTGGTCTGATTGCTGTGGCTAGGACTTTCTGTGTTCAATAAAAGTAGTGAGAGTGGACATCTTTGTCTTGTTCTTGATCTTAGAGGAAAAGCTCTCAGTTTTCACCAGTGGGTATAATGTTAGCTGTAGGCCTTTATTATGTTGAGGTATGTTTCCTCCAAACCTACTTTGTTGAGATTTTTTTTATGGATGAGTGGATGTTGAACTTTGTCAGACGCTTTTCTGCATTTATTGAGATGATCATATAATTTTTATCCTTTGTTTTATCTACGTGGTATATCACATTGTTTTGTAAATATTGAACCATTATTGCGTTTCTGAAATTAATCTCACTTGATCATTGTGAATGATCCTTTCAACGTACTGTTGAATGCAGTTTGCTAATATTTTGTTGAGGATTTTGCATCTATGTTTATCAGGGATATTGGCTTGCAGTTTTGTTTTGGTGTTTTGGGGGATTTTTTGGTGTTTTGTTTTTGCAGTGTCTGGTTTTGTTTGTTTGTTTTGCAGTGACTTGTCTGCTATCAGAGTAATGCTGGCCTTGTAGAATGGGAGATTTCCTTACTCTTCTGTTTTTTGAAATACTTTGAGGAGAATAAGTATTAACTCTTCTTTAAATGCTAGTGAATCTATCTAGTCCTGGACTTTTATTTTTTGGTAGCTTTTTGATAACTGATTTAATTTCATTACTAGTAATCAGTCTATTCAAGTTTCTATTTCTTCCTCATTCAGTTTGGAAGATGGTACGTTTCTAGGAATGTATCTGTTTCTTCTAGGTTGGCTAATTTGTTGGCATAAAACTTTTCCTGGTATTCTCTTACAATCCTTTGTATTTTTGTGGTGTCAGTTATTACTTCTCCTCTCTCATTTCTGATTTTATTTATTTGGGTCCTTTCTCTTTTTTTCTTGCTCAGTCTGGCTAAGGGTTTATCAATTTTGTTTATCTTTTCAAAGAATCAGCTCTTGGTTTCATTGATCTTTCTATTATTTTATTAGTCTCCAAGTCATTTATTTCTGCTCTGATCTTTATTATTTCTTTCCTTCTACTTGCCTTGGATTTTGATCTGTTTTTTTGTTTGTTTGTTTTTTAGTTCCTTTAGGTGTAAGCTTAGTTTATTTGAGCTTTTTCTTGTTTCTTGAAGTAGGCCTGTATCACAGCATATTTCCCTCTTTGAACTGCTTTCACCGCCTCTCAAAGATTTAGAGCCCCTGTGTTTTCATTTTCATTTGTCTCGTATTTTTTTTTTTAATTTCTTCTTGATTGCTTCATTGGGCCATTGGTAGTTTATATCATGTTTAGCCTCCATGTGTTTGTGTTTTTTCCAGTTTTTTTCTTGTGATGGATTTCTAATTTTGTACCATTGTAGTTGGAAAAAATGCATGGCATGACTTCAATCTTATTAAATTTCTAGAGGCTTGAGTGCCTGGGTGGCTCAGTCGGTTAAGGGTCTGCCTCCAGCTCAGGTCATGATCTCAGGGTCCTGACATCAAGTCCCGCATCAGACTCCCTGTTCAGCAGGGAGTCTGCTTCTCCCTCTCCCTTTGCCCCTCCCCCCCCGCTCATGCTCACTCGCTCGCTCTGTCTCAAATGAATAAATAAACTCTTTAAAAATAAATAAAAAATAAATTTCTAGAGGCTTATTTTTTGACCTAATGTGATCTGGTCTGGTGAATGCTCCATATGCACTTGAAAAGAATGCGTATTCTGTTGTGTTTGAATGGAATGTTCTGAATTATATCTGTAATGTCCATCTGGTCTAATGTGTCATTCAAAGACATTGTTTCCTTTTTTTTTTTTTTTAAGATTTTATTTATTTATTTGAGAGAGACAGAGACAGAGCACAAGCAGGGGGAGAGGGGCAGAGGGAGAAGCAGACTCCCGGCTGAGCAGGGAGTCTGATGCGGGGCTCGATCAAAGGACCCTGAGATCATGACCTGAGCTAAAGGCAGCCGCTTAACCAACTGAGCCACCCAGGCGCCCCAAGACATGGTTTCCTTGTTGATTTTCTATGTGGATGATCTGTCCATTGATGTAAGTGGTGTGTTTTTATCCCCATTAATATTTGCTTTATGTATTTAGGTGCCAGTGTTGGGTGCACAGATATATCGTCTTGTTGGATTGATCTCTTTTATCATTATGAAATGCCCTTCTTTGTCTCTTATTACAGTCTTTGTTTTAAGGTCTATTTTATATAAGTATTGTTACCCCAACTTTATTTTTTGCTTCCACTTTCATGGTAAATATTTTTCCATCCTTTTTCTTTTAGCCTGTATGTGTCGTCAGGTCTGAAGTGAGTCTCCTATAAGCAGCATATAGATGGGCCTTATATTTTTACCCATTCCAAAACCCTATGCCTTTTGATTGGAGCATTTAAACCACTTACATTTAAAGTATTTATAGGTGTGTACTTATTTCCATTTTATTTTTTTTTTCTGGTGGTTTTTGTAATTCTTCTCTGTTCCTTTATTCTTCTTTTGTTCTCTTTCTTTGAGTTGGATGAATTTCTGTAGTGTTATATTTGGCTTCCTTTTTATTTTTTAATAGCTATTGTAAATTTTGGGTTTATGGTTACCATGAGGTTTATATGTAACATCCTAAGTAAATAGCAGTCTATATTAAGTTGATGGTCATTGGTTATATAAGTTAAAACATATTCTAAAAAAAGAAAAAAAAGACTTCCATTTTTTTACTACTTCCTCCACATTTTATGTATATGCTGTCATATTTTCTTTTTATTCTTTATTTTCTTACATCTAATTATGCCTATTTCTTTTTCACTTATAGAAGTCCATTTAACATTTCTTGTAAGGCTGGTTTAGTGGCCATTATCTCCTTTAACTTTTGTTTATTTGGGAAACTCTCTCTCCTTCAAATCTGAATGATAACCCTGCTGGGTATTCTTGGTTGTGAGTTTTTTCCTTTCAGCATTTTGAGTATTTCATGCCACTTTATTCTGGCTTTCAAAATTTCTGCTGAAAAATCAGCTGATGACCTTATAACTTTTTCCTTCTAAGTAACTTTTTGCTTGTCTGTTGCTGCTTTTAATATTCTCTTTATCTTTAGTCTTTGACATTATGTGTCATGGTGTGGACCTCCTTGGGTTCATCTTGTTTGGAACTCTGTTTTTTGGAATTGGGCATCTATTTCCTTCACTAGTTTAGGGAAGTTCTTAGCTATTATTTCTTAATACATTTCTTAATACATATAACTTATGTATACATACACACACAAATTATAGAAATAAATAAATTTTTTACCCCTCTCTCTCTTCTTCTGGGACCTCTACAGTGTCAATGTTTGATGTTGTCCAAGAGATTTCTCTATCTTCATTTTTTAAAAATTCTTTTCTCTTTTTGCTCCTCAGCTGTGTGTTTTCCATTACCCTGTCTTCCATATCACTGATACATTCTTCTGCATCCTCTAATCTACTGTTGGTTCCCTCTACTATGTTTTTCATTTCAGTTATATTCTTCAGCTCTGATTGGTTCTTTTTAGTATTTTCCATCTCTTTATTGAAGGTCTCACTGAGTTCTTCCACTGTTTTTTCCAGCCCACTGACTATCTTTAAATTCTCATCAGGCATATTGCTTATCTCTGTTTCATTTAGTTATTTTTCTTTTTTTCTTTTTTTTTTTTTTAGATTTTTTTTTTATTTATTTGACACAGAGAGAGAGAAAGAGGGAATACAAGCAGAGAGAGGGAGGCAGAGGGAGAAGCAGGCTTCCTGTGGAGCAGGGAGCCCGATGCGGGACTCGATCCCAGGATGCTGGGATCATGACCTGAGCCGAAGGCAGATGCTTAACGACTGAGCCACCCAGAAGCCCCTCATTTAGTTATTTTTCTGAAGTTTTTTCTTATTCTTTCTTTTGGAGCATATATCTATGTCACATTTTGTCTGGTTTTTTGTTTTGTTTTGTTTTTGTTTTGTGTGTGTGTGGATTAGGCACAACACTAATTCTCCTAAATTTAAAGGAATGGTCTTGTGTTTGGTCATCCCCTATATAGACTGTATGTGCTTTGTGACCTTTCCTGGCTGCTGTAGGCCGCAGGTCTTGGAGCTTTCCAGGTAATGGGCACCATGTCAGGAAAGCTAAAACTGAAGTCAATGCAGGCTAGGGTGCCCTAGAGTTCTATGTGCTGAGGGCACCTTAGCAGAACAGGTGAAGTTGAAATAGGCACAAGTTGGAGTGTCCCAGGGTGCTCTGTGGAGGAGGTGCCTTGGCAGGGTAGCTGAAGCTGAGGCAGTGGGTGGGTTGGGAGGTCTAGAGTGCTCTGTGCAAAAGGTTCCCTAGCAGTATAGCTGAACCTAAAGTGGGTGCTACCTGGGGGGACCCAGTGCTCTCCACACAGAGGGTGCCTTGGTTGGTAGGATGGTGAAGTGGATATAAACTAGGGTATTCCAGGACTCTCCACACAGAGGGTGCCCTTAAAGGGTGACTGGAGCCAGCATGGGCATAAGCCAGGAGGTCCTAGGGCACTCTGTGCAAGGGGTACAACGAAAGTTAAAGGGGCACAATCTGGTATGAACTGTGGGCTCTCCACACAAAATGTTCCCTGGCAGGACAGCTGAAACGGTTGCTAGCCAGGTTGTTCTGGGGCTCTCCCCTCTGAGGGTGACCTGAAAGGACAGCTAAAGCTACACTGGGTATAAGCCATGGTAACCTAAGGTGCTCAGTGCAGGGGGTAGCATGCCAGGGTGGCTAAAACTGATGCAAGCATGGGCCTGGGGCTCCTTGGGCATGCCACACAGGGTGCACCCAGGCAGGGAAGCTGGACCCAAAACCTGTCAGCTGGGAGATTCCAGAGTGCTCTGCACCAGGGGTGCCTTAGCAAGCCATCTGAGGCCTGGAGTGTTCCATTTTGCTTTGCACCTCTGTCACATTGGCACAAAGTCTAGGGCTCTAGTGTGCATCACCCTGTGGCCGCCTTGATAAGATGGCTGGAACTTGTGTGGGCTAGGGTCTAAGGCTCACTTAGGCAACAGGCCAGTTAGGATACCCAGACTGTGTACACTGGTCGCTACTTTCAAGGTGAAGGAAGGTAGGGAGCACAGACTGTGTCAGTCAGCCCCTTCCACCCAGAGAGGAGTCTAGCAGCTCCTCCCACTCTTTGACAGAGTTTTAGGGTTGACTCTTTTATAAGTTAATTGATCTTTTAAACCATGACCTTTTGAAGAAAACAAACAAAAAAGTGGCCTTTTTTTCCTGTGCCTCAGCATGTGGGCTTGTGGACCCAGAACTCACTGAGGCAGCAAGCTGATTATGGCATCTGGACCTGCTCTGGGCTTTAAGGTGGAAGAGGAATGTAAACTCTGTCCTTCTCCAGTCCCTCTGGCAGAGTTCTAGTGCTGGCTCTTTTATATGCTAGTCACTCTTTTGAACCATTGTTGGTTTTCTGTGCCCAAGGACAGAGGAATCTGTTCCCCTTACCTCAGTACTACCCCCCAACCCACTGCCATTCACAGTGATATCTGCACCCACTTTATGGTCCTCAAGCCAAGAGACCAGCAAGCAAGACAAAGAGTCACCATCCTGGTAGGGGTGATAGACTATGATTGTCATGAGGAGATAGAGCTGCTGCTCTGCAGTAGGGACAGATGTCTGATATCCAGGTAATCCACTGAAGTATGTCTGAGTACTCCTTGCCCAGCATTAACAGTAAATAGACAAATACAGCAGTCATGGCATAGTGGCCAGAGGTGTGAGCCCTCCCACTCCCCAGCAAACTTCTTGCACGAATATTTCCACTCAGAGTCCTTTCCCAGGGAACCCACCATAAACCAGCAAGTATCACATTGTTGTAAGGAGTTGACAAGCTAAATTAGTGAAAGAGCTGTGCCTTCACCAAATGGTGAATGGTCTTCCCATGCTTGTCCTCAACAAAGAAATTTTTAACATAGTATTAGTGAATACCTTGTGGCCTAATATTCTGAACTTGGTCTCTAAAGCCAGACAAACCTTTATGTCTTTTACTATATTATAATGAATGAAGATACTAGGTATTGTAGACTATGACATAATGCTTTTTATCTATGAAACATTTTATGTTAGAATTAATGAAAGAGCTATTTTAAATTTAATTAGCCGCAGATTTTCATCATGGATCACTTCTGTGTGTATGTTGTATAAAAGAAATTAGTTAATATATTTCTAAAACTTGTTCACATGTAGAATCTGACTCTTCTGAATCGTGTTAGACCCAGAGTCATGAATGTCCATGTTTTTCCACACTGTATCATCCAGTGACCATCAGTCTATTGAGAGCATGGACAGTGCAGCATTTCGTAAGAAAATTCACAGAGAACAACAGATGCCGGCTTTACAGTTCTGCAGAGCTAGGCTATTTTAACTCCAACTTTAGGAATGATGCTAAATCAGTCTGATGTACCTCCTTTCTCACCATATCCACAACTATTTGCTTCATGGGATTAAGATCCCACGGCTGCCTCTGGGATTTTCTTCCATACACTTGGCACACATTCTGTAAGTTTTCATCCTGGCACTGATGTTTATGACCAAACAGACAATGACAACTGTCATGACTGCTAGCTGGCTAGAGCAGTAGTAAAACTCCCATCAATTCGAAGATGCAGCATGATGTCTGAGAAAATAAAATGTAAATGTAAAACAATGTGTGCTTCAGAATCAGTGAGATGGAATAATCTCTCTAAAGCTGTTTCCTTATATGATAAGATAATGGTACTCACCTCATATGGATGTTGTAAGGGCTAAACAAGATAGTCCAGAGGGTGTGGTTAGCATGCCCGGCATATCGTGAGCATTTAGTAAGTGATATTATGATTATTAGTTAACCTCAGCTGAAAGATGCTTGTCCATCAGTAACATGTATTGCTAAACTCAGGATTAATAGCTGAAAAGTGTTACCAAATGGCTGATTTTTATCTCTCACCAGCCTGAACAGAAGCATGCTTATGAGTTCTTGGAACCTGCTTTCTCTCATTTGGTTTTCTATTTTATCCTTCGTGTAAGCCTCCTCTCCTACCAGGCCTGAAATTCTTACCATTCTAAGGAAAACAATGAAAATAAAGGGACTGAGTCTAGGAGACCAACACACACACACAAAATACACAGAGGTGCTCGTCAAAGCTTTCTCATTAACTAGTATTAATCAATAAGATTAATATTCTCACTAGGATATTGAGTAAAATTCAAAATAAGAATATATGTTTTTCTGAGATCTGAATTTAAATTTCTGTGCCATTACACATAAAATTTTTGTACCAAAGACAGATCCTCAATGAATATTCAAATCATCATATTACATGGCCCCATTATTCATTTAAAAAATATAGTTACCAAATATGTAAATGTTCCAAGGAAGAGGAGGAAAGTCTCTTGCAACTGCTGTCTCAACTCTATGGCTACCTCCATGACCACTGATATTCATATTATTTATAGAAACCAGAATATTGTGGGGTTTGTTCTCTTTATCATATCATTCCAAAGCCTCTTTCTTCCTTAGATGCTTCCTATCCTTCCTTTTAAAAACTGCAAACCTTCCAGCAATCATTTTCAAACACCTCAATTTTACTAATAATCAGGGAGTCAGATCAGAAAGACAAACACTGAGCAACATGCATAAAGTGAGGAAATACCATCTCTTTCCAGACTCAGAAAAAGGTATATACAAATCCAAATTTCACATTTCACAAATAGGATTTTGTAGGTGACTATATACTAAACAGTGGATGGAATATCAGATTCACTTGCCATACACAGGATTTCACTTGTTGTCAATCACAGACGGTTTTATGTCATGATTATGCATATAAGCTGTGATTACAAAATACTAAGATTCCATAAACGTGCATGAAAATAGGAACAAATGTGCACTAGTATAAATATTTATATACATTAGCTTGGATCCAAATCCTATATTTGCTTATTACCAAAATGGCGTAAGACATGTTAACAGAGTTGCTTCCTCTCCCTAATCCTGTCACCTATCCTATCCAGCAGGAGAAAATATATCATGCAATTCCTGAGCTATCCGAGAACCATCTAACCTCTTCCTGTTGCCATATTCTGTTCTATTTCTGCACACAATTAGAAAGAAAGGAAGTCATGGGTTGGAATGTGTCAGGGTAGTTTGGTTAATCCTTGAGATTTACCAAATCCATAATATTAGAGACTCAGTAGAAGCCTCAGTCAGTGCCTGACTGATACTGGAAATAGCCTGACCAGTTAGTGAGACTGACTCCATGATATTCGTTATATGCTCTAAGAACTACTTTGCCTGAACAAATTCCACATGCAATGTTGGGGCCTGGCTGGGGGAACAGGCTCAAGCTTACAGAACCAGCTCTGCAAATAGGCCACTCAAGAAATTGGCTCACCAGTAATAGATGACTGAAATTGGTCTGAAGGACTGGCCTTTAAATACCCAGAGAGGGAAAATGAAACTTGAATTACCCAGTTAGTCTGAAAGAAAAAGGGGGGGAAAAAACTGTGACTTATGATATTATTCATAGAAAAGCACATTAGTCAGGAGGGTGACACAGGAGAGGTTCAGTCCCAAAACAGTAAGAGCACAACCCTGGCCTGAGAAGAAAAGGGGTTATTTGAAGGGCAGATGCTGCCACTGTAGCCAGATGGCGATTAGCATGCTAGATGGAAAAGGGGGAAACCAAAGAGAGCTTTGTGGGAATTTGAAATTACTTCCATTACAGAGTGCCCATTTCTCTCGCTGGCCCTGACTTAATACAGGTCTGATCCATTCATTTAGACTCAGATATAGAAACTTAGATTTTGGTAAGGTCACCAAGAGAGAGCTGTGAGGAAATGGGACAATCTTATTGCAATTCTCTAAAAATTACACAAAAATGGTAATAAATGAAGAATTTAAACCATTTCCTCAGATTGCTTTGGCCATAAAGGATATCAGGCTGTCCCCATGAGTTGTTGCTTTAAAGCATGTTACTCATATAATACTACATTTAATCATTGCAAGTGACTCTCTTTAAGACAAGCCTTCTTTTAAAGGAACACTCCTCATCTCCCTAGATATCCTTAAAGGAGCACTTTATCCAAGCTCCAGTTTGCCCTTTCCCAGCCTTATCTGTCTGTGTGAATAGCTAATGATAGGGTATTCTTTCTGAGTGTCTGCGCAGGACTTCATTATGTTGTTCCCGGCATCAGTGCAGTGAGGCATGGTCTGCAGTAATTAATAGTTCCACATCTCAGGGCAAGAGAAAGGGTCACAGTTCTTGGTGGCTCCATCGTCTTGATGCTCATTGCCTTGCATGTCCAGTATCTGAACAAGGGTTTCAAAGGGGTTTAAAAGAAATGCAGCAGGAAAGGTCCACCGTAGTTATTGTGGATAGATGACAAAGCCCCCCAAGTGGAAAGTCAGAGGAGAGGCTTGGCAGCTTTCAGATTCCATGTTAAATGCTGATTCTATGCCCATTAGTACTGCAGATGCACAAAAGAAGGAAAACCCCATCCTGCCCTGTAGAGCTGAGAAGGGCATTTGAAGTGTCACTGGGAGAAAACACTTAGAGAAACAAAAGAACACTTCTCAGAAAGCAGTAAGTACTCCTTTCGAAGAAAAGGGCTAACAAGTCCTAAGGGCTCCAGAGTCCTGGCAGAAAATGTACACGGGGGATGTGGGCTAGCCATGGCACAGTTAAGAGGGTTGGGGATGGTGGCAAATGGAGACCTCATGCTCCATTGACAGAAGGCGTCCTCTTGGCCAGGCCAATAGTGTCATCCACGGTGTTATGGAATATTCGTTTTTTTCCAGAGATGCCAGACATGAAAATGTGTGTGTGTGTGTGTTGACAATGAATCCAAACAACATTTAATTACTACACAGGCCAAACAAAATGTCTGTGCCCCAATCCTGCCCATCAGCCTCTCTTTTGTAACCTTAGGAATTTCATTCTTTGGGACTCCCTAAAAATAAAAGATATGCATAGAAAAGATAGATTAAATAAGGAAAGAAAAAACACAAACAGTTGGTATCATAGTTAGGTATGTCATCTGTTTCCCCAGGCCCACAAAGCCTTGGGCATATTTGTTGAGATGTTTGCTAGCTGCCATATTAGATAAGGCTTGAAATCTTCGTGACTTAACACAATGAAATGACATAAAATAAAAACACCACAATTATTTCTTGCTCACCTAACAGTTCAATTTGGTGTTCTGTGTGTGGGAGGAAGACAGGCAATAGGGAGGGATGGAGGGTGCTCTCTAGTAGACTTCTTGAGGGCCTGCTGTCTTCACCACATGATTCTCTAGGTTGCTCTGAGGAGAGAGACTAAAAGCTTGTCTCCATTCAACCAGCCAGAAAGGGAAGGGGGATTGATCTTGAAAGGAAGTTTCTATAGGCCACTCATAGACGTGATGTACGTTACTTCCATCAATTTTCCATTGGCCAGAATTCTGTCCTACGACTGCACTTAAATGCAAGTAAAAATGGAAAATGTTGTTGGTTGAATCTCAAAAAATAATAACAATAGGAAACTGGTTTGAAGAAAAAGATATCTGCCACTATTAGGGATTAAAATGGAACTATTTTAGCAGGAGCAAACCAGGTTTTCTCTCACTCTTGTCCCTATCTGCTGCTATGAGTGTTCACTCAGAATCTTACCCATTTTCTTCTTGGAGCTTTGCATTTCCATAATTAATCACAATATAATTATCTAAATTTTGACTTTTGAAGATTAAGTCTATTGTGCTCTGACATCTCTTCCTTCATACTCTTAATTATGATTTAAAGCTTTCTAAGAATAGTCAGGCTTCCTTTGCTCCAAACCATGGCATTCTGACTGTCAAGTTTTCCAATCCTGGGCCATGTGTAATAAGCAGATGGAACCTCATGGTCACCCTAGCACAGTATCAGTTCAGATGTTCTGGGCTTACTCATGAATATCTCATTGACTTGAGGCTGATTTTTCCCTGCAGCTTGAAGTCTTAGAGGTAGAAGCTTTAGGCAATTCATCCCATGGCATTAGCTTTGCTGTGTGGTCCTCTGTTTTATCTACACAGAGTGACAGTGTTACTTTCCAAAGTTGATATGTAGGGCTGCCTAGAACCATGGCCTCTCAAGACTGAGGCACTCTGAATCCCCCACTGCTAGGAATGGTGGGCTCATAGCTGCATCCTTGCTATGAGGATTATGAATGAGGATTCAGCATGAATGTAACCATACCTTACCTTGACAACATCTTGATTCCTCTGCCATTCAGTTCAATTTATATAAATATGAATTGATGGATAAATGTGTGTGTATGTACAATTTATTGATTACTTCCTATAGCCAGACACCATTCTAACTGGTTTTCTTATATTAACTCCCTTAATATTCAAAACAACGCTGTGAATGTGGTGCTATTATTATCCCTATTTCTAAATAAGGAAACTGAGTTAATTACCCATATCATAAAGCAGTAATGGAGAGAGCCAGGATTTAAACATGACCCAAAAGACACACAATCATGTAAGAACATTGAGGGGCCAGACTAAGGACCAAGAGAATGTACACTCTGCTTTATATGGGACAGCATCATAGCTTTGCGGTGATTAAAAGTTCTGGACATCTCTTTATTTCTGCCTTGTCCTCTACATTCCCAAAGGAATCTAAATATGGACAGGCAAAACTTTCCATTAATGTAACAATATGCATTTCACTTCTGAAGCTAGTACCACTAATCCTTCCCCCCTTGCTGACAGTTGGTTTATGAATTGCCATGCTGTGCAACCATGAGAA
Organism: Leptonychotes weddellii; assembly: GCF_054177405.1. Lineage (NCBI taxonomy): Eukaryota > Metazoa > Chordata > Mammalia > Carnivora > Phocidae > Leptonychotes > Leptonychotes weddellii. The sequence goes on along the minus strand of NC_138371.1, from coordinate 123,346,257 downwards.
AAAGTCTCTGGGGGCTTCTAGGAAAGCATTTGTTGATTACGAAAAGACACAAATGAAGAAAAGGAGTCTTTTTGTCTGGGTGTTGTTTTGTGATATGGCAACCAGAACAGCAAGGAGCAACCTCTGATCATAAGGGATGGCAGCTTCAGAACAAAACCCAACAGGCTGAAGAGGGGAGAGGGGCAAGGCAGAAAAATGTGGACCCCTGGCATCTTGTTTAGATTCTAACTTAACCAACTATAGACTCATCAACCTGCAGACTTCATCTTATGTGAAATAATAAAGTTATGTGTTGTTTTAGTCAGAGTCCAGGTTGAGGGTATAGAGAGGTTGCTAGTAGCCAAAAGCATTCTAACTGTACAAAGCCTGTAAAGTTAAAAGAAAAATAAGGCGATTTGAGGATTAATAAAGTGAACAAATATCAAAAAGATGCACTAATAAACAGATGACAAGAAATGAGTCGGGAATGAAAATTAATAGAAAAGAATAAGTAGGATAAATGTGAGAGAGAAAGAAAAAGGTCAAATATAACAGAATTAAAGAGTGCAGTGAATTTTGCAAATCTTTATAGAATACTGAAACTGGCCCATCACTAAATCAAATTGCATAAGGGAAAGTAATTTATTTCAAGATCCTTCCATCATTTGCCTATCTTTATAATCTTGATCCCTCAAGAAATATTCTGCTTAAATTTATAGAATATGTTTTGTGTACTAATAGTTTCATATTTATTGTCTCACTTGGTATTGTTTGCCCTTTAAAAGAGATCACTGTGGCTTAGAGAGGTCTTAGTTAATGTGGCTGTGACTTTTTGATTTACTAGTAACAGAAACCCAACTTGACCATAAAAGGACTAATAATAGATTCCCTTATCTCAAAGAAAGAAATTGTCCTGCAAAGGAGATGTGAATACAAACCACTAGTACTACACAATGCAATTATAAAATAAAGATAACCAAAGGAAACTTTATAAGTAATGGAGAGGGAGTAATCACTCTGGATCTTAACATCCCATTAGTTAAGTAGGGTATAGATGATCTGCATTCACCAAGGCTGAAGTTCCAATACTGAGGAGGCCTGCTCCCATAATGCTCTACAAAGTCATAGGGCCAGTGGTCAGGAATTATCTATGTGACTATGTAACATTGGAAGATTCAGGTCACAGAAATGGCCTTGTTAGAAAGGGAGAAACTCAGAGTTCAGTGACTGATATGGGCATGCTCTACTGTTGTGCTAACTCAAACCTTCTAAGCCAGCTTTCAGCTATGCTATCAAAATGGGAGAATAAATGCATCTCCAGAACCATCCAGATTTATCTCTTGGCAGAAATGTAGGTGGGCATTGGGAATGAACTAGAAGCAAGTCTCTAGTCTATCCATCATCTATGTTACTCTCTCTGGGCCTAGTTCACAACAAATGTGTACCTTTTACATCTCCATCCATACAGCAAGAAACATGACTGCCTACACCTCCTGAGCATACATGTTATAGTCCAGCCACCTAGAGAAAGACTGAACCTACTGCAAGTATCTGAAAGAAGAAAAACAAATCCATGGGCCCAGGATAGCATCTACTGATCTAGTGAACTATGGTAAGGAAATTGGATAATATCAAATATATAAGGAGCTTCTATTATAATCTTGTGGTTAGGTGCTAGGCAAATAATCCAATATGCTTCTACTACAGAGAGACTGAGTAATTTGCCAGTGGTTGTAAATGTTAGAACCCAGGTCTGAACTTCAGTCTTATAACTCAAAACTCTGTGATCCTCACAGTGTTACAAAGATGAATGAATGAACATGGAAACACCAGAGGGTAGGAATTAATTTGTTCCCACCAAACTATTCATAGCCCCTTTTGGGTCTTTCTATATCCTCAGAAATATTTGTCTTTTAAATTTTTAGTCAAGATATTATCCATACCTGCTGTAAAAACTATTTTGAGTTTCTCGTTTAAGATGGCAACATAAGGGCGCCTGGGTGGCTCAGTTGGTTAAGCGACTGCCTTCGGCTCAGGTCATGATCCTGGAGTCCCGGGATCGAGTCCCGCATCGGGCTCCCTGCTCGGCAGGGAGTCTGCTTCTCCCTCTGACCCTCCTCCCTCTCATGCTCTCTGTCTCTCATTCTCTCTCTCTCAAATAAATAAATAAATAAATAAATAAATAAAT
>NC_138371.1:123320228-123343590 GCF_054177405.1 Leptonychotes weddellii | reverse complement strand
TTCTGTGGGTTGCCTCTTTATTTTGTTGACTATTTCCTTTGCTGTGCAGAAGCTTTTTATCTTGATGAAGTCCCAAAAGTTCATTTTCGCTTTTGTTTCACTTGCCTTTGAAGATGTATCTTGAAAGAAGTTGCTCTGGCCGATATCCAAGAGGTTACTACCTATGCTCTCCTCTACGATTTTGATGGACTCCTATCTCACATTGAGGTCTTTCATCCATTTTGAGTTTATCTTTGTGTATGGTGTTAGAGAATGGTCGAGTTTCATTCTTCTGTATATAGCTGTCCAATTTTCCCAGCACCATTTATTGAAGAGACTATCTTTTTCCCATTGCATATTTTTTTCCTGCTTTGTCGAAGATTAGTTGACCATAGAGTTGAGGGTCCATATCTGGGTTCTCTATTCTGTTCCATTGGTCTATATGTCTGTTTTTGTGCCAGTACCATGCTGTCTTGGTGATCACTGCATTGTAATATAGTTTGAAATCAGGCAACGTGATGCCCCCAGCTTTGTTTTTCTTTTTCAACATTTCCTTGGCGATTCGGGGTCTTTTCTGATTCCATACAAATTTTAGGATTGTTTGTTCCAGCACTTTGAAAAATGTCATTGGAATTTTGATCAGGATGGCATTGAAGGTATAGATTGCTCTGGGTAGCATAGGCATTTTAACAATGTTTATTCTTTGGTTCCATGAGCATGGAATATTTTTCCATCTTTTTGTGTCTTCTTCAATTTCTTTCATGAATGTTCTGTAGTTCCTAGAGTATAGATTCCTTACCTCTTTGGTTAGGTTTATTCCGAGGTATCTTATGGTTTTGGTGCTATTGTAAATGAAATTGTTTCTCTAATTTCTCTTTCTACAGTTGCACTGTTAGTGTATAAGAAAGCAACTGATTTCTGTGCATTGGTTTTGGATCCTGCCACATTACTGAATTGCTGTGTGAGTTCTAGTAATTTGGGGGTGGAGTCCTTTGGGTTTTCTGCAGAAAGTATCATGTCATCTGTGAAAAGAGAGTTTGACTTCTTTGCCAATTTGAATAGCTTTTATTTCTTTTTGTTGTCTGATTGCTGTTGCTAGGATTTCTAGTACTATGTTGAACAATAGTGGCGAGAGTGGGCATCCTTGATGTGTTCCTGATCTTAAGGGAAAGGCTCTCAGCTTCTCCCCATTGAGGATGATATTCACTGTGGGTTTTTCATAGATGGATTTTATGAACTTGAGGAATGTTCCCTTTCTCCCTATAATCTGGAGAGTTTTAATCAGGAAAGGATGTTGTATTTTGTCAAATGCTTTTTGTGCATCAATTGAGAGGACCATATGGTTCTTCTCCCTCCTCTTATTAATGTGTTCTATCACAGTGATTGATTTGCGAATGTTGAACCACCCTTGCATCCTGGGGATAAATCCCACTTGGTCATGGTGGATGATCCTTTTAATGTATTGTTGGATCCTATTAGCTAGGATTTTGTTGAGGATTTTGGAATCCATATTCATCAGGGATATCGGTCTGAAATTCTCCTTTTTGATGAGGTCTTTGCCTGGTTTGGGGATAAGGTAGTGCTGGCCTCATAGAATGAGTCTGGAAGCTTTCCTTCTGTTTCTATTTTTTGAAACAGCATCAGGAGAATAGGTATTATTTCTTCTTTGAATGTTTGTTAGAATTCCCCAGGGACTCCATCAGGTCCTGGACTCTTGTTTTTTGGGAGGTTTTTGATCACTGCTTCAATCTCCTTACTGGTTATTGGTCTATTCAGGTTGTCAATTTCTTCCTGTTTCAGTCTTGGCAGTTTATAGGTTTCCAGGAAGGCATCCATTTCTTCCACGTTGCTTAATTTATTGGCATGTAATTGTTGATAATAATTACTAATAATTGTTTCTATTTCCTTGGTGTTAGTCATTATCGCTCCCCTTTCATTCATAATTTTATTAATTTCGGTCCTTTCTCTTGGATAAGTCTGGCCAGTGGTCTCTCAATCTTATTATTCAAATATGCAGCTTCTAGTTTCGTTGATCTGATCCACTGTGTTTCTGGTTTCTAATTCATTGATCTCTGCCCTAATCTTAATTATTTCTCTTCTAATGCATGGCTTAGGCATCATTTGTTGCTTTTTCTCTAGTTCTTTAAGGTGTAGAGTTAGTTGGTGAATTTGGGATTTTTCTATTTTTTTGAGTGAGGCTTGGATGGCTATGTATTCCCCCCTTAGGACTGCCTTTGCAGTATCCCATAGGTTTTGGACTAATGTGTTTTTGTTCTCATTGGTTTCCATGAATTGTTTAAGTTCTTCTTTGATTTCCTGGTTGACCCAAACATTCTTGAGCAGAGTGGTCTTTAGCTTCCAAGTGTTTGGAACTCAATCACAAGAACAAATTTGGAAGAAATTCAATTTTAAAGCATTATGATCTGAGAATATGCAGGGAATACTCAATCTTTTGGTATAGGTTGAGACCCGATTTGTGACCCAGTATGTGGTCTATTCTGGAGAAAGTTCCATGTGTGCTTGAGAAGAATGAGTATTCTGTTGTTTTAGGGTGGAATGTTGTTTAGGGTGGAATATGAGGTCCATCTGGTCCAGTGTGTCATTCAAAGCTCTTGTTTCCTTGTCGATTTTCTGCTTAGATGATCTGTCCATTGCTGAGAGTGGAGTATTGAGGTCTCCTACAATTAACGTATTGTTATCAATATGACTATTTTGGTTAACAGTTGCCTTATGTAGATGGCTGCTCCCATGTTGGGGGCATAGATACTTACAGTTGTTAGATCTTCTTGTTGGATAGACCCTTTAAGAATGATAGAGTGTCCTTCTGTGTCTCTAACTACAATCTTTAGCTTAAAATCTAATCTGTCTGATATGAGTTGCTACCCCAGCTTTCTTTTGAGGTCCGCTGGCATGGAAGATGGAACTCCATCCCTTCACTTTCAGTCTGGATGTATCTTTAGGTTCAAAATGAGTCTCTTGTAGACAGCCTATGGATGGGTCCTGTCTTTTTATCCAATCTGCAACCTTGTGCAATTTTGGGGAGCATTATTATTGAAAGATGAATTAATTGTCATCATGTTGCCTGTGAAGTCCTCGTTTCTATAGATTGTCTGTAAATTTCTGTTGTATATCACTCTTGGGGTCTTTCTCCTTTTATAGAACCCCCCCCCTTAATATTTCTTGCAGGGCCGGGTTAGTGGTCACATATTCTTTCAGTTTCTGCCGGTCGTGGAAGCTCTGCATCTCTCCATCCATTCTAAATGACAGCCTTGCCGGGTAAAGCATTCTTGGCTGCATGTTCTTCTCATTTAGTACCCTGACTGTGTCTTGCCAGCCCTTTCTGGCTTGCCAGGTCTCTGTGGATAGGTCTGATGTTCCTCCCTCTGTACATAAGGAATCTCTTCCCCCTAACTGCCCTTAAGATAGTTTCCTTGGTTCTAAGATTTGCAAGTTTTACTATTACATGCTGGGGCATTGGTCTGTTTACCTTGATCTTGGGAGGGGTCCTCTTTGCCTCTAGGACACGAATGTTTGTTTCATTCTCCAGATTAGGGAAGTTCTCAGCTACGATTTGCTCAAATACATCTTCTAGTCCTCTCTCTCTCTCTCCACCTCCTCAGGGATCCCAATAATTCTGACATTGGAACATTTCATGCCATCATTTATTTCTCTAATTCTGTTTTCATGGATTTTGAGCTGATTCTCCCAGGCCTCCCCTTTTTCCTTCTTTTCTATCAGTTGATCTTCTAGATTACTAATTCATTCTTCCGCCTTGGTTACCCTAGCTGTTAGAGTATCTAGATTAGATTGGATCTCATTGATAGCATTTTTAGTTCTGCCAGTTCAGCTTTCATTTCTGCCCTTAGAGACTCTATGTTGCCATTAATCAATTTCTCCATTCTAACTATGGTCTTCATAACTGTTACCCTGAAGTCCATTTCCAACATCTTGGTTATATCTGCATCCATTTGTAAATCTGTGGCAGAAGTCACAGTCTCTGAATCTTTCCTATTTTGGGGGTTCCTCCTCCTAGTCATTCTGTTCAGGGGTGGTTGAGAGAATGTACAGAGTCCAAATTATTGACCACAACCCAAGCAAGATGCCCCTGTTTTCTAGGGACCTTAGGGTTGCCTGCCTCTTGTTTTCCTAGCCTGTCTTCTGTGGGAGGGCCCTGCCATACTATTACTCAGGCAACCCTGTTTGGGCAGAGTTGCCATGCCCCCTTTGGGGGGGGGAATGGGCTCAGTGAAAACCAGTTTTTTGGGCCTTTTTTTCTCTAGCGACTTTCTGCATCATCTCTTCTGAAAGAGCAGAAGAGACCATTTCCAACCCTCTACCTCAGAGCAGAGAGATTGCAAACTGTTCTTCAGTGAACTCTCCAGACCACACCATCTCCATTTCTGTCTGTGCTGCTATAAACTGCAGCATCCTGGGTTGTGTGCCCCTCAGCAGGGCTCCCAGTCCTCATCTCCTGGTCAGGGCACGTCTCTGCCCTTTGTGCTTCTAAAACTGCCACCCGCCCCCAGTTTGCACAAGCAGCTCCGCTGTTCCAGATTTCAGTCCAGGAGGCTGCCCTAAAGTCCCTTCCTTGTCACTACTGGTCTGTGAGTCTGTGCCCAGTCCCCAGTGCAGGAGGCTTTTGCTCACAGGCAGTGCAGGATTCCCGAGGACTCCCTCCCCTTTCCATATATCTGCCTGCAGAATCATGGCTCCCTGCTTCATACCTCGAAACCAACAGCCTGTGATATTCTGTTTGTAGGGCTCCAGATCTCTCTCTTACATCTCAGGCTGATTTCGTGGGTGTTCAGAGTGGTCTGGTAGATATCCAGCTCAGTTCAGGGGACTGGTTGGAATAGGGTCCCCTACTCCTCCGCCATCTTTCTCACCAGTCAATCCAAACTGCTATTTCTGAACTCGGTCTTGGGTTGAGTTATTATGCAGACTCTACAGTGGGGACAGTGTGGGTGGGGACTCTGTTTCCTATTGCCCTCTAGCTCCCCTAGAGTTAAGTTCACTGATTTTTAATGTACCAAAAGTTTAAAGATTTTATTTGAGAGGGAGAGAGAGAGTGCAAGAGCAATGGGAGGGAGAAGCAGATCCCAGGACCCCAGGATCATGACCTGAGCTGAAGGCAGCCACTTAACCAACTGAACCACCCAGGCACCCTAGCTTTGCTCATTTTAAAAGTTCCTCAAAGCCAAATATTATGGAGACTCATCTTCCCCATGCAGGTCTGTGGTGCCTAGTGTGGGAACAAATACTCTCAAATCTCCATGCTTGTGGTGTCCCTCTTGTTTGTAGTTAATCTCACCAGGGATATGTTCCCAATCACTTTTCTGTCCCTCCTACCCTTTTCACTGAGACCTCATCTTTACCATTAACTATAGGGCTGTTCTGCCAATTTTTGGGTCATTTTCAGAGTTAGTTGTACAAACTTAGCTGTTATATCAGGGTGTCCATGGGACAAGGTGAGCTCAGGATCCTACTCTGCCATCTTTCTAACCCTCCCAATTATATCCTAATTTCAAAAATATTTTTACTAATAGATAATGTCTGTTTAAAAAAAGTGTTTCCATTGTTGCTAGTACTTTTACTGAGAGCTATTATGAACATCTTTGTTCACAAAGCCTTTTCCAGATTTAAGATCATTCCCTTAGAATGGATCCCCATTGATAGAATAAGCCTGTTGTAGATTGTTTAATGGATTTCAATGAATAGGTCCTCCCAGTATTCATACCCATCTGTGGTTCACTGCTCTTAAATATATTAGGACCCTGTGACCCACTTTAATTAATGGACTACAGCAGAAATGACACTGCCAGTTCCAGACCCAACCCTTAAGAAAGCCTAGAACCTTCTGCTTTCATATTCCTGTGAGTAGTTTGAGTACCCCCGAGGTTGCCATGCTGTGAGAAGCCTAACCTAGCCATGTGGAGAGGCCATGAGAAGAAAATCTAGGCTCTCAGCCAGCAGCTCAGCTGAGCTCTCACTTATCACCAGCATCAGTGTGCCAACTTGTGATTGTGGCTAGCCCTCACTTGAGTCTTCCCATCTGCCCCATGTAGGGCAGAGAAGAGAAATCCCTGCCATCCTCTGATCCAATTACGGAATTGAAAGCAAATAAACTGTTGTTTTAAGCCTCTAAACTCAGGAGTAATTTCTTATGCAGAATAACTGAAACAGAACATTCAATTTTTTTAATTTATAAAAAAAGTTCATAATTTAAAAGTATATGCTTCACTTAAAATTCACATACTAGAAAATTTTTTCTCCAGAAACCTTGAATAGTGTATGCTTAATCTCAGTGGGGAGGAGATTAAATGCAAAGCATACAGAGGCAATATAATCAATAAGATTTAACTAATGAACATAGGGATCACATATTATACAACTTGCACAATTATCAAATTCTAAGTAATGATTAAATGCTTATAAAATGGTAGGAACAGCATTTCTGCAAACTATTTGTTAATATGCGTTGCTAGGTAGTAACCCACACACAAAGTTAAGGTAGGTATTTCAACAAATCCTCACACTGAGTTTAAGTCTTTTAAAAATACTTGCAGGACTTCTGGGAAGTGCAGAGTAGGAGGATCCTAAGCTCACCTTGACCCACAGACACACACAGATTCCAACTCTATCAGTACAACTAACCCAGAAAACAACCTGAAGACTGGCAGAACAGACTCTCCACAGTAAATCATAGAGAGGAGCCACATAGAAAAGGATAGGAGGGACAGAAACACAGTTTGGAACCAAACCCCCAGCAACACTAGCCACAGAAAGAAGGGACACCACAAGCATAGAGAAGCAGGAGGAAAAGACCCCACACCAGGCACATAAGTCCCCATCTGGCTTTGAAAACTGGTAAGACTTACCTCTGTGAGTTTTTACAATCAGTGGGGCTTAATTCTGGTAAACTAGGGTATATATAATAGGAAATGGAGTCTCCACCCAGCATAACAAATAACCCAGCCAAGATACAGCACAGAAGTAGCAGTTTGAAAAGCACCCAGATATATATAAAGGAGATTAATTTACTAATCTTAGAATATGAATTGGAGGTGCAGGAATCTAAGACCAAAAGAGCTGGAGGTCTCCATTCCTACCCCCACCCCCCAAAAGTCTAGGTATCTGGACACCTGTGGGAACCACCTATCTTGCTAGCACAATATGCCCTACCTCCATGATCCTCTGTGTATCCAACCCACCCCACTTGGAAGGCATCATGCCAAGGTGGCTCCTGCCTTGACATACCATGCAAGCAATTTTGACAGAAAATAGCATGTGGCTTCTGCCCTGGAGAATAGGGAAAATAACCATACAAACAACAGTGCACCCACAGTCCCAGCAGCTAAACCTTATAGCTGAGAGCACAGAGAGAGTACCTTGCCTATCATGTCCCAGCAATGAAAGCCCCTCAAGGGACCAGGTAGGGAGAGAACTCCACAGTTTGGTGTGACTGCAGCCCCAGCAGAGAGGTTCAGTGCAGGCATCTGGTCTTACTGATGACAAGGCCCAACTACAAGCCTCTGGTGGCCTCAAACAGGCTCCAAACAGCCCAGGAATCAACCCTGCCCAGCATGCCCACAACAGGCAAAGTGGGCCATTTCAGCTGACTGTACTGAAAGCAATTCAGGCTTAGACACACAAGTAGGGCACGTGCAGTCCACTTAGGACACACTGCTGAAGAACCTGGTTCTGGTGAACAGAGAACTTTGTACTGTAGGGACACCACAGGACATCTTCTTCATAAAGCCACTACTTTCAAGATCAGGAGATGCAGCTAACTTTCCTAATACATAGAAACAGAGTTAGACAAAGAGCAAACATATTTGGAACATATTCCAAATGATATAATAGGACAAAGCCATAGCAAAAGAGCTAAGATAAGCAATATGCCTGATGGAGAATTCAAAGTAATGGTCAAAAAGATACTTAAGAGTGAAGATCTCAGTGAGAACTTCAACAAAGAGATAAAAACTATAAAAAAGATACCAATCAGAAATGAAGAACTTAATAACTGAAATAAAAACACACTAGAAGGAATCAATAGTAGAACAGACCAGTGACCTGGGAGACAGGGTAAGGGAAAGTAATGAGCTAAACAGCAAAAAGACCAAAGAATAATTAAAAATAAAAATAGGTTAAGGGAACTCAGCAACACCATCAAACACAATAACATTCACATTATAAGGATGTCAGAAGAAGGAGAGAGAGAAAAGGGGGTGGAAAATATATTTGAAGAAATAATAGCTGAAAACTTGCCTAATCTGGGGAAGGAAATAGAATTCCAGATCCAGGATACAGAGAGGCCCCAACAAAACTCAGGGAGGTCGACACCAAGACACATAGTGATTAAAGTGGCAAAAAGTCATGATAAAGAGAATTAGAAGCAAGAGAAAAGAAATTATTACATACTAGGGAAGGCTCATAATTCTACCAGCAGATTTTTTTTTTTTTACTGAAACTCTGTAGGTCAAAAGGAGTGTTATGATAAATTCAAAGTCCTGAAGGAAAAAAAACAGAACCAAGAATACTCTGCCCAGCAAGATTATTGTTCAGAATAGAGAGGGAAAGAGTTTCCCAGACAAAATTTAGCAGCCTTATGAAAAGGGTTAAAGGGAATTCCTTGGAAAGAAAAGTACATACTCAGAAGTAAAAAAATGTTATGAAAGGAAAAAAATTCAGAGGTGAATGCCAATATTTGATAAAAGTAGTGGTTTAATCACTTAGGAAACCTCTATGGAGGTTAAAGCACAAAAGCAATAAAATTGATTATATCTACAAACATCAGTCAAGAGATTCACAAAAGAAAAGAATGTAAAGTATGGCATCATATACATAAATCATGGGAGGAGGGGTAGAAATAAAGAACTTTTAGAATGGGTGCAAACTTAGGTGGCCATCAACTTAATAATATAGACTGCTCTTTGCATAAGGTCTTATAATGGTAACCACAAATCAAAAACCTGTAGCAGGTATACAAAAAAATGAAAATTATCCAAGTATATCACTAAAGAAAACCACCAAACCAGAAATTAAAAGAGCAAAAGAAGTAGAAAGGAAGAGAGAAAAACTACAAAAACAACCGGAAAACAAGAAACAATAAGGTAATAAGTAAATACCTATCAATAATTACTTTGAATGTTAATGGACTAAATGCTCCAATCAAAAGACATAGGGTGACTGAATAAGTAAAAAATTATCTACCTGTATGCTGCCTACAGGAGACTCACTTAAGACCTAAAAACACATATACATTGAAAGTGAAAAGAGTTAAAAAAAAAAAAAAAAACCACACAAATGGAAGTAGAAAAAAATCTGGGGGAGCAGTATTTACATAAAAAAAACAGACTTTAAAATAAAGACTATAACAAGAGACAAGATCACTACACAATCATAAAAGGAACAAGATTGCAAATATCTGTGCATCATGGGAGCACCTAAATATATAAATCAACTATTAACAGACATAAAGAAAGAAATTGACAATAATATAATAATAGTACCTGGATAGATATAAAGGAGTTTTATATATATCCCCACTCAATCAACAGATAGATCATCCAGACAGAAAAACAACAAAGAAACAGTGCTTTGAATGATACATTGGACCAGTTGGATCTAACAGATATATTCAGAACACTCTATCCAAAAACAGTGGAATGGATATTGTTTTAAGGTGCTTATGGAACATTCTCCAGGATAGATTACACGTTAGGCCACAAAACAGGTCTTAATTTAGAAGATTGAAATCATACCATGAAACATTTTCAACCACAATGGTATGAAACTAGAAACTAAACACAAGAAAAAATCTGGAAAAAAACACAAACACATGGAGGCTAAATAAACAACATGCTACTAAAGAATGAATGGGTCAACCAAGAAATCAAAGAGGAAATAAAAAATACATGGAGACAAATGAAAACATAAAGGTCCAAAATTTGAGGGTGTGGTGAAAGCAGTTCTAAGAGAGAAGATTATAGCAATTTAGGCCCACCTCAAGAAAAAAGAAAAAGCTCAAATGAACAATCTATCCTTATAACTAAATGAGCTAGAAAAAGTCTAAAGCCAGTAGAAGGAAGGAAATAATTAAAACAGATTAAGGAAACCAAAAGCTGGTACTGTGAGAAGGTAAACAAAATTGATAAAACTTTAGGCAGACACATCAAGAAAAAAAGACTTGAAATCAGAAATGAAAGAGGTGAAATAACAACTGACACCACATAAATACAAATGAGTATAATATTATGAAAAATTATATGCCAACAAACTGGAATAACCTAGAAGAAATGGACAATTTCTAGAAACATGATCTTCCAAAACTAAATCAGGAAGAAATATAAAAAAATTTGAACAGACCAATTGATAGTTATGAAATAGAATCAATAATCAAAAAATTCCCAGAAACAAAAGTCCAGGATCATAGGGCTTCACAGTTGAATTCTACAAACATTTAGAGAGGAATTAATACCTATTCTCCTCAAACTATTTCAAAAAATTAGGAAGGAAATTTTCAGAATACATTCTATGAGGCCAGCATTATCCTGATACCAAAACCAGACAAAACACCACAAAATAGAAAACTACAGGCTAATATCTCTGATAAACATAAATGCAAAAATACAAAACAAAATATTAGCAAATCACATCAAAAAAAAAATTTAAGTCATTCACCACAATCAAGTGAGATTTTTTCCAAGGATTCAAGGGTGGATCAGTATTCACAAAGTGATTAATGTGATGCATCACATTAACAAGAGCAAGGATGAAAACCATATGATAATCTCAAAAGGTGCAGAAAAAGCATCTGACAAAGTACAATATCCATTCATTACAAAAATTCTCAATATAATAGGTTTAGAGGGAATATACATCAACATAGTAAATGCCACTTATGAAAAACCTGCACCTAACATCTTAATAGTGAAAAACTGAGAACTTTTCCTTTAAGATCAGGAATAAGACAAGGATGTCCACTCTCACAACTTGTATTCCAACATAGTATTGGAAGTCCTGGCACAGCAATCAGACAAGAAAAAAAGGCATCCATACTAGTAAAGAAGAAGTGAAACTTTCACTATTTGCAGATGATATGATTCTGTACATAGAAAAATCCTAAAGACTTGACTGAAAAACTACCAGAAGTAATAAATAAATTCAGTAATGGTGCACAATACAAAAATAATACCCAGATTTTGATAGTGATTCTATACACTAATAATGAAGTAACAAAGAAATTAAGAAAACAAACCCATTTACAACCACATCAAAAAGAATAAGATACCTACTAGTACTCACACTCAGGGATTTAATCAATACAGATATAAGAAAGATGTCTGAACTTTAGAATTTAAAACAATGATTGTAAAGATACCAGTTGGAGTTGAAAAAAGCATAGAATATACTAGAGAATCCCTTACTGTAGAGATAAAAGAACTAAAATCTAGTCAGGCCAAAATTAAAAATGCTATTACCAAGATGCAGCCCCAAGTGGAGGCCATAAAATGAGGATGAACAAAACAGAAGAGCAAATCAGTGATAAGAGAAAATGATGGAAAGCAAGGAAGCTGAAAAGAAGGGAGAAAGAAAATAATTAGAACACTAAGGTAGACTTAGAGAACTAAGGAATTCCATAAAGTGAAATAATATCAGTATAATAGGAGTCCCAGAAGATGAAGAGTGGGAGAAAGGGGCAGAAGGTTTATTTGCACAAATCACAGCTGAAAACTTCTCTAAACTGGGGAAAGAAACAGGCATTCAAGTCCAAGAGTCACAGAGGACCCCCCTCAAAAACAACAAAAATAGGGGGCGCCTGGGTGGCTCAGTCGTTAAGCGTCTGCCTTCGGCTCAGGTCATGATCCCAGGGTCCCGGGATCTAGCCTCGCATGGGGCTCCCTGCTCAGCGGGAAGCCTGCTTCTCTCTCCCCCCGCCCCCCCACCCCGGCTTGTGTTCCTGCTCTCACTATCTGCTATCTGTCTCTCTGTCAAAGAAAATAAATAAAATCTTAAAAACAAAAACAAAACAAAAACAAAAATAGGTCAACACCTTGAAACTTGCAAATTGCAAAGATAAAGAGAAAATCCTGATAGCAGCTCAGGACAAGAGGTCCTTAACCTACAAGGGTAGACACATAAAGCTGGCAGCAGACCAGTCCACAGAGACCTGGCAGGCCAGAAAGGACTGGCATGATATATTCAATGTGCTAAATAGGAAAAATATGAAGCCAGTAATACTTTACTCAGCAAGGCTGTCATTCAAAATAGAAGGATAGATAAAGAGTTTCCAGGACAAACAAAAACTAAAGGAATTCATAAACATTAAACCAGCCCTGAAAGAAATATTAACAGGGATCATTTGAGTGAAGAGAGAGCCCAAACATAACAAAGACCAGAAAGGAACAGAGATAACCTACAGAAACAGTGACTTTACAGGTAATAAAATGGCACTGAATTCCTCTCTTTCAATAATTACTCTGAATGTACATGGACTAAATGCTCCAATAAAAACACAGGGTATCAGGGGCGCCTGGGTGGCTCAGTCATTAAGCATCTGCCTTCAGCTCAGGTCATGATCACAGGGTCCTGGGATCAAGTCCCATATCGGGCTCCCTGCTCCCCGGGAAGCCTGCTTCTCCCTCTCCCACTCCCCCTGCTTGATGTCCCTTCCCTTGCTGTGTCTCTCTCTGTCAAATAAATAAATAAAATCTTTAAAAAAAAAAAAAAACAGGGTATCAGATTGGATAAAAAATAAGACCCATCAATATGCTGATTACAAGAAACTCATTTCAGACCCAAAAACACCTCCAGATTGAAAGTGAGGGGGTGGAGAACCATTTATCATGCTAATGGACATCAAAAGAAAGCTGGAGTACCCATCCTTATATCAGACAAACCAGATTTTAAACCAAAGACTGTACTAAGAGATGAAGGACACAATATCATAACAAAGGGGTCTATCCAACAAGATCTAACAGTGGTAAATATTTATGCCCCTAACTTGGGAGCAGCTAATTACATAAACTAATTAATAACAACATTAAAGAAACACATTGATAATAATACAATAAGAGTAGGGGACTTCAACACCCCACCCACAGCAAGGGACAGATCATGTAAGCAGATCATCAACAAGGAAATAAGAGCTTGGAATGACACACTGGGCCAGACAGACTTAACAGACGTATTCAGAGTATTTCATGCTAAAGCAACAGAATATACATTCTTCTCGAGTGCACATGGAACATTCTCCAGAATAGATCACATACTGGGTCACAAATCAGGTCTCAATCAATACCAAAAGATCAAGATCATACCAGGCATATTTTCAGACCACAATGCTTTAAAACTTGAAGTGAACTACAAAAGAAAATTTGGATGGACCACAAATACATGAGGGTTAAAGAGCTTCCTACTAAAGAATGAATGGGTCAACCAGGAAATTAAAGAAGAATTTTTTTAAAAAATACATGGAAACAAATGAAAATGAAAACATGACAGGTCAGAACCTTTGGGATGCAGCAAAAGCAGTCCTAAGAAGGAAGTATATAGCAATACAGGCTTTCTCAAGAAACAAGAAAAGTCTCAAACACGCAACCTAACCTTACACCTAAAAGAGCTAGAGAAAGAACAGCAAATAAAGCCCAAATCCAGCAGAAGAAGAGAAATAATAAAGATTAGAGCAGCAATCAATGAAATAGAAAGAAAAAGAACAGAACAGATTAACCAAAGTAGGATCTGGTTCTTTGAAAGAATAAGATTGATAAATCTCTAGCCACATTTATCAAAATGAAAGGAGAAAGGACCCAAAATAAATAAAATCACAATGAAAGAGGGGAGATCACAACCAACACTGAAGAAATAAAATCAACTATAAGAGAATATTCTGAACAACTATATGCCAACAAATTAGGCAATCTGGAAGAAATGGGTACATTCCTAGAAATACATAAACTGCCAAAACTGAAATAGGAAGAACTAGAAAACCTGAACAGACCCATAACCAGCAAAGAAATTGAAGCAGTAATCAAAAATCTCCCAACAAACAAGAGTCCAGGGCCAGATGGCCTCCCAGCGGAATTCAGCCAAACTTTTAAAGAAGAATTAATACCTGTTCTTCTGAAGCTGTTTCAAAAAAATAGAAATTGAAGGAAAACTTCCAAACTCATTCTATGAGACCAGCATTACCTTGATCCCAAAACCAAAGACCCCACCAAAAAGGAGAATTACAGACCAATATCCCTGATGAACACGGATGCAAAACTTCTTACCAAGATACTAGCTAATAGGATCCAACAGTACCTTAAAAGGATTATTAACCATGAACAAGTAGAGTTTATTCCTGGGCTGCAAGGGTAGACCAACATCCACAAATCAATCAGGGTGATACCCCACATTAATAAAAGAAAGGATAAAAACCATATAATTCTCTCAATAGATACAGAAAAAGCACTTGACAAAATAGAGCATCCTTCCTTGATAAAAACCCTCCACCACATAAGGTTAGGGGGAATATACCTCAACATCATAAAAGCCACATGTGAAAGATCCACAGGGAATATCAGCCTAAATGGGGAAAAAGAGAGCTTTTCTCCAAGTCAGGAACATGACCAGGATGTCCATTCTCACCACTGTTGGTCAACACAGTACTGGAAGTCCTAGCCTCAGCAATCAGACAACAAAAAGAAATAAAGGGCATCCAAATTGGCAAAGAAGAAGTCAAACTTTCACTCTTCACAGATGACATGATACTCTATGTTGAAAACCCAAAATATCCACCCCAAAATTGCTAGAACTCATACAGAAATTCAGCAATATGGCAGGATATAAAATCGATGCACAGAAATCAGTTGCATTTCTGTACACTAACAATGAAGCAGAAGAAAGAGAAATCAAGGAATTGATCCCATTTACAATTGCACCAAAACCCGTAAGATACCTAGGAATAAACCTAACCAAAGAGGTAAAGGATCTGTACTCTGAATACTATAGGACACTTATGAAAGAAATTGAGGAAGACACAAAGAAATGGAAAAACATTTCATGCTCATGGATTGGAAGAACAAATATTGTTAAAATGTCTATGCTACCCAAAGCAATCTACACATTTAGTGCAATCCCTATCAAAATACCATCAGCATTTTTCACAGAGATGGAACAAACAATCCTAAAATTTGTATGGAACCGGAAAAGACCCTGAATAGTCAAAGGGATGTTGAAAAAGAAAACCAAAGCTGGTGGCATCCGGATTCCAGACTTCAAGCTCTATTACAAAGTTGTCCTCATCAATGGGGTTCCTGGGGTGGCTCAGTCGTTAAGCGTCTCCCTTCAGCTCAGGTCATGATCCCAGGGTCCTGGGATCAAGCCCCGCATCAGACTCCCTGCTCTGCGGGAAACCTGCTTCTCCCTCTTCCACTCCCCCTGCTTGTATTCCCTCTCTCACTGTGTCTCTCTCTGTAAAATAAAAAAAATCTTAAAAAAAAAAAAAACCACAAAGCTGTAATCATCAAGACAGTATGGTACTGGCACAAAAACAGACACATAGGTTAATGGAACAGAACAGAGAACCCAGAAATGGACCCCCAACTCTATGGTTAACTAATTTCAGCAAAGCAGGAAAGAATATCCATTGGAAAAGACAGTGTCTTCAACAAATGGTGTTGGGAAAATTGGACACCACACGGAAAAGAATGAAACGACCACTTTCTTACACCATACACAAAAGGAAACTCAAAATGGATGAAAGACCTGAATGTGAGACAGGAATCCATCAAAATCCTATAGAACAAAAGCAGCAACTTCTTTGACCTTGTCCACAGCAACTTCTTGCTAGACACATCTCCAAAGGCAAGGGAAACAAAAGCAAAAATGAGCTATTGGTGGGCACCTTGGTGGCTAAGTCCATTAAACATCTGTCTTTGGCTCAGGTCATGATCCCAGGGTCCTGGAATCGAGCCCTGTGTTGGGCTCTCTGCTCAGTGGGGAGCCTGCTTCTCCTTCTCCCTCTGCCTTCCCTCCACCCCCTGCTCATGCTCACTTTCTCTGTAAAAAAATTTTTTTTTAAAAGTGAGCTATTGGTTCATCAAGATCAAAAGCTTTTGCACAGTAAAGAGTCACCAAAACAAACAAAAACCTACAGAGGGGAATAAGGTATTTTCAAATGTCTTATCAGATAAAGGGCTAGTATCCAAAATCCATAAAGAATTTATCAAACTCAATACGCCAAAAACAAATAATCCAGTTAAGGAATGGGAAGAAGACATGAAAAGACATTACTCCAAAGAAGACATACAAATGGCCAACAGACACACTCTGCATCACTCAGCATCAGAGAAATACAAATTCAAAATCACAATGAGATTGTGATTTAAGCCAGTCAGAATGGCTAAAATTAACAACTCAGGAAACAAAGTTGTTGGTGAGCATGCAAAGAAAGGGGAACCCTCTTACACTTGTAGGAAATCAAACTGGCACAGCCACTCTGGAAAGCAGTATGGAGGTTCCTCAAAAAGTTAAAAATAGAGCTACCATATGACCCAACAATTGCACAACTAGATATTTATCCAGAGGATGCAAATATAGTGTCCACAATAGCTGAAATATGGAAAGAACCCAGATGTCCATCAACAGATGAATGGATAAAGAAGAGGTGGTATAAATACACAGTGGAATATTACTCAGCCATCAAAAAGAATGAAATCTTGCCATTTGCAATGACATGGATGGAACTAGAGGCTATTATGCTAAGTGAAATAAGTCAATCAGAGAATGACAAAGATGATATGATTTCACTCATACGTGGACTATAAGAAACAAAACAAATGAACATAGGGGAAGGAAAGGAAAAAGAAAATAAGACAAAATCAAAGAGGGACACAAACCATAGGAGACTCTTAACTACAGGAAACAAACTGAGGGTTGCTGGAGGGGAGGTGGGTGGGGGATGGGGTAATTAGGTGATGGGCATTAAGGAGGGCACTTGATGTAGTGAGCACTGGGTGTTATATGCAACTGATGAATCACTAAACTCTACCTCTGAAACTAATAATATACTATATGATAAATAATTTTAAATAAAAAATTTTTAAAAAGAAAGACATTTACAATGCAAATGCAAGTGGAAACAAAAGCTGGGATAGAACTACTTACATCAGACAAAATAAACTAAAACAAACTGAAAGAGAGTAAAGAAGGGCATTGCCTAATGATAAAGAAATCAGTCCAAAAAGATCATAAAAAATTGTAAATCCACCCAACACTGGAGCACCTAAATACATAAAGCAAATATTAACAGACATAAAGAGAGAAACTGATGGTAATACAATAATAATAGGGGACATTAACACCCTACTTACATCAGTAGATGGATCATCCTGGTAGAAAATCAACAAGGAAACAGTGTCTTTGAATGACACATTGGACCAAATGGCCATAACAGATGTATGTAGAACATTCCATCTGAAAACAACAGATTACACATTCTTTTCAAGTGCACATGGAACACTCTCCAGAATAAATCACATGGTAGGTCAAAAAACAAGCCTAAGTAAATTTTTGAAGATTTAAATTATACCTTGCATTTATTCTGAGCACAGTGATATAAAACTTGAAATCAAACACAAGAAAAACAGAAAGAGCACAAACACTTGGTGACTAAATAACATAATACTAAGCAACCATTAGGTCAATAGAGAAATCAAAGAAGGAATTCAAAAATACACTGAGATGAACAAAATGAAAATACAATGGTCCAGAATCTTTGTGATGAGGCAAAAGCAGCTCTTAGAGGGTAATATACAGAAATATAGGCCTACCTCAAGACACAAGAAAAAGCTTAGATAAACAATCTAATCTTACACCTAATTAGAAAAAGAAGAGCAAGCAAATCTCAAGACCCCAAGATGAGTAGAAGGAAGGAAATAATAAAGCTTAGAGCAGAAATAAATGACAGAGACAAAAAAGTAGAAAACAACAATCAAACCAAGAGTTGGTTCTTTGAAAAGATAAACAAAAGTGATAAACTCTTAGCCAGGCTCATCAAGAAAAAAAGAAAAAGGATCTAAATAAATAAAATCAGAAATGAGAAAGGAGAAGTAACAACTGACCCCACAGAAATACAGTAATTAGAATCCAAAAAATGGGACAACCTAGATGAAATGGATCAATTCCTAGAAATACACAGTCTTCCAAAACTGAATCAAGAAAAAAAATAGAAAATCTGAACAGATCAAGTACTACCAATATAATTGAATCAGTACATAATAAAAAAATTTTTTAAAAAGAAAACCTTCCAACAAACAAAAATCCAGGACAAGATGGCTTCATAGGTTAATTCTGCCAAACATTTAAAGAGTTAATACCTATTCTCCTCAAAGTACTCCACAAAAATAGAAGAGGAAGGAGAGCTTCCAAATACAATCTACAAGATCAGCACTACCCTGATACAAAAACCAACAAAGATACCACATAATAAGAAAACTATGGGCCAATATCCCTAATAAGATAGATGAAAAAATCCTCAACACAATATTACCAAACTGCATTCAACAATACATTAAAAGGATATTTACCACGATCAAGTGGGATTTATCCCAGAGATACAAAGATGGTTCAATATTTGCATACCAAAGTGATACAACACAGCACCAAAATGAAGGATGAAAATCATGTGATCATCTCAATAGATGCAGAAAAAGCAGTTAACAAAATTCAACATCTGTTGATGAAAAAACTATCAACAAAGCAGATATAAAGGAAACATACCTTAACATAATAAAGGCCATATGTGAAAAAACCCACAGCTAACATCTTACTCAGTAGTAAAAAACTGAATGTTTTTCTTCTAAGATCAGGAACAAGATAAAGATGTCCACTCTCACCACTATGTAAGATAGTACTACAAGTCCTAGCCACAGCACCAGATAAGAAAAAGAAAGAAAAGCAATCTGTGTTGGTAAAGAAGAAGTTAACCTGCAGCTATTTGCAGATGACATGACACTATAAATAGGAAATCCTAAAGACTCCATCAATAAACTACTAGAAGTAATAAATAAATTCAATAAATTTGCAGAATATAAAATTAATATATGGACATCAGTAGTGTTTCCATACACTATTAATGAAGTAGTAGAAAGATAAATTAAGAAAACAGTTATATTTACAATTAAACCAAAAAGAATAAAAATACCTAAGAATAAACTTAACCAAGGAGATAAAAGACCTGTGTTCCAAACCTATAAAATTTTGATAAAAGAAATTGAAGATAAACAAATAGAAAGAAAGTCCATGCTCATGGATTGAAAGAATCAATATTGTTAAAATGTCCATACTACCCAAAGTCATCTACAGATTTAATGTAATGCTTATTAAAATACCCACAACATTTTTCACATAACTAGAACAAATAATCCTAAAACTTGTATGGAACTACAAAAGACCCAAAATAGACAAAGCAATCCCAAGGACAAAGCTGGAGGCCTCAGACGTCCACATTTCAAGATACACTACAAAGCTGTAGTAACCAAAAGAGTATGGCATGGGCACAAAAATAGACACATAGATAATAGAACAAAATAGAGAGCCCAGAAATAAACCCATGTTCATATGGTTAATCTACAACAAATGAGGCAAGATTATAACATGGGAAAAGATAGTCTTGGGCCCTGGGTGGCTCAGTCGGTTAAGCATCAGAGTCCTAGGATCAAGTCCCGCATCAGGCTCCCTGCTCAGCGGAATTCTTCTCCTCCCTCTACACCGCCGCCCCCCCATTCGTTCTTTCTCTCTCTCTTGTTTTTTCTCTCTCTCTCTCAAATAAATAAATAAAATCTTAAAAAAAAAAAAGGTAGTCTCATCAAAAAATTATGCTGGGAACACTGCATAACTACATTGTAAAAGAATGAAACTGTACTACTTTCTAATGCCATGTATAAAATAACTCAGAATGGATTAAACACCTAAATGTGAGACTGGAAACCATACAAATCCTAGAAGACAGCACAGGCATTAATTTTTTTATATTGGCTAGAACAACATTTTTCTAGATATGTCTCTTAAGGTCAGGGAAACAAGAGCAAAAATAAACAATTGGGACTACATCAAAATAAAAAAACTTTTGCACAGCAAACAAAAAAATCAACAAAATAAAAAGGCAGCCTTCACCAATGAGAACAATACTTGCATATATTTGATAAGGGATTAATACCCAAAATATATAAAGAACTTCACATAATTCAACACCAAAAATCCAATCCAATTAAAAAAAAAGGGCAGAGGACGATCCTGCAAAAGAACCCATACATTTTTCCAAAGACGACATACAGATGGCCAACAGACACAAGAAAAGATGCTTAAAATCACTAATAATCAGAGAAATTCAAATCAAAACCACAGTGAGGTATCATCTCACACCTATTAGAATGGCTAAAATAAAAAAAAAGAGAAAGAAAAAAATAAGTATTCTTAAGAATGTGGAGAACAGGGAACCCTCATTCACTGTTGGTGGGAATTTGAAGTGGTATATAGCCTTGGTAGAAAACCTTATGGAGGTTCCTCAATAAGTTAGAAATACCATATGATGCGGGACAAAGGAAAGATGGCGGAGGAGTAGGGGACCCTATTTCAACTGGTCCCCAGAATTGAGCTGGATATCTACCAGACCACTCTGAGCACCCACAAAATCAGCCTGAGATGTAAGAAGATCTGTATCTCTACAAACAGAATATCGCAGGCAGTTGGTTTTGAGGTACGAAGCAGGGAGCCCTGATTCCATGGGCAGATATCGGAGGATAAATGGCAGTGGGAGGGAGCCTGTCCATGGGGATCCTACACCACCGGTGAGCGACAGCCTCGCTTGCTGGGGATGGGGCACAGACTCGAAGACTGGTAGTGGCAGGGAAAGGACTTTAGGGCAGCCCCAGGGTGGAAACCCAGAGTGGCGGGTTCCCATGTGCAAACTGGGAGTGGCTGGTGGTTTTAGAAGCACAAAGGGCAGAGACGTGCCCCGACCTGGAGGCAGGACTGGGAGCGCTGTGGAGGGGTGCACAACCCAGGACACCGCAGTTTATAGCAGCATGGACAGAAACGGAGACAGTGTGGCCTGGAGAGCTCACTGAAGAACAGACTGCAGTCTCTCTGCTCTGAAGCAGAGGGTTGGAAACAGTCTCTTCTGCTCTGACTTGCAGAAGAGACATGGAAAGCCACCAGGGAAAGCCACCAGGGAACAAAAGCCCCAAAAACTGATTCCCACTGAACCCATCCCCCACCACAGGGTGGCAGGGCAACTCCTCCCAAACAGGGTTGCCTGAGTAACAGTGCGGCAGGCCCCTCCCCCAGAAGACAGGCTGGGAAAACAAGAGGCCAGCTACCCTAAGGTCCCTAGAAAACAGGTGCATCTTGCTTGGGTTCTAGCCAATAATTTAGACTCTATACATTCCCTCAACCACCCATCAACAGAATGACTAGGAGAAGAACCCCCAAAATAGAAAAGACTCAGAGATTATGACTTATGCTGCAGATTTACAAACAGATGCAGATATAACCAAGATGTCAGAGATGGAATTCAGGCTAGCAATTGTGAGGAAAATAGCTAGAATGGAGAAATTGATAAATGGCAACATAGAGTCTCTAAGGGCAGAAATGAAAGCTGAACTGGCAGAACTTAAAAATGCTATCATTGAGATCCAATCCAATCTAGATAATCTAACAGCTAGGGTAAGTGAGGCAGAAGAACGAATAAATGACCTGGAAGACAATATAATAGATAAAAAGGGAAAAGAGGAGGCCAGGGAAAAACAACTCAGAATCCATGAAAATAGAATCAGAGAAATAAGGGACACCATGAAACGTTCCAATGTCAGAATAATTGGAATCCCGGAGGGAGTGGAGAGAGAGAGAGAGGACTAGAAGATGTATTTGAGCAAATCATAGCTGAGAACTTCCCTAATCTGGGGAATGAAACAAACATTCCCATCCTAGAGGCAGAGAGGACCCCTCCCAAGATCAAGGAAAACAGGCCTACACCCAAGCATGTAATAGTAAAACTTGCAAATCTTAGAACCAAGGAAACCATCTTAAGGGCAGTTAGGGGGAAGAGATTCCTTAGGTACAGAGGGAGGAACATCAGAATAACGTCACACCTATCCACAGAGATCTGGCAAGCCAGAAAGGCCTGGCAAGACATACTCAGGATACTAAATGAGAAAAACATGCAGCCAAGAATACTTTATCCGGCAAGGATGTCATTTAGAATGGATGGAGACATGCAGAGCTTCCAAGACCAGCAGAAACTGAAAGAATATGTGACCACTAAGCCGGCCCTGCAAGAAATATTAAGGGGGGTTCTATAAAAGGAGAAAGACCCCAAGAGTGATATACAACAGAAATCTACAGGGACGATCTATAAAAACAACATCTTCACAGGCAACATGATGACAATTAATTCATATCTTTCAAAAATCACTCTCAATGTGAATGGCCTAAATGCTCCCATAAAATGGCACAGGGTTGCAGATTGGATAAAAAGACAGGACCCATCCATAGGCTGTCTACAAGAGACTCATTTTGAACCTAAAGATACATCCAGAATGAAAGTGAAGGGATGGAGTTCCATCTTCCATGCCAACAGACCTCAAAAGAAAGCTGGGGTAGCAACTCTTATATCAGACAGATTATATTTTAAGCTAAAGATTGTAGTTAGAGACACAGAAGGACACTCTATCTTCTTAAAGGGTCTATCCAACAAGAAGATCTAACAATTGTAAGTATCTATGCCCCCAACATGGGAGCAGCCATCTACATAAGCCAACTGTTAACCAAAATAAAGAGTCATATTGATAACAATACATTAATTGTAGGAGACCTCAATACTCCACTCTCAGCAATGAACAGATCACCTAAGCAGAAAATCAACAAGGAAACAAGAGCTTTGAATGATACACTGGACCTGATACACTGGACCAGATGGACCTCATGGATATATACAGAACATTCCACCCTAAAATAACAGAATACTCATTCTTCTTGAGCGCACATGGAACTTTCTCCAGAATAGACCACATACTGGGTCACAAATCAGGTCTCAACCTATACCAAAAGATTGAGATTATTCCCTGCATATTCTCAGACCACAATGCTCTAAAACTGGAACTCAATCACAAGAAAAAGTTTGGCAGAAATTCAAACACTTGGAAGCTAAAGACCACTCTGCTCAAGAATGTTTGGGTCAACCAGGAAATCAAAGAAGAACTTAATTCATGGTAATCAATGAGAATGAAAACACATCAGTCCAAAACCTATGGGATACTGCAAAGGTGGTCCTAAGGGGGAAATACATAGCCATCTAAGCCTCACTCAAAAAAACAGAAAAATCCCAAATTCACCA
>NC_138371.1:123303354-123319728 GCF_054177405.1 Leptonychotes weddellii | reverse complement strand
TATCACTGATTCTCTCTTCTGCCTCATTTATCCTAGTAGTTAGCGCCCCCATTTTTGATTGCACCTCATTAATAGCCTTTTTGATTTCAACTTGGTTAGATTTTAGTTCTTTTATATCTCCAGAAAGGGTTTCTCTAATAACTTCCATGCTTTTTTCAAGCCCAGTTAGTATCTTTAAAGTGATGATTCTGAACTCTAGATCCGATATTGTACTAATGTCCGTATTGAGTAGGTCCCTGGCAGTCTGTACTACCTCTTGTTCTTTTTGTTGAGGTGATTTTTTCCATCTTGTCATTTTGTCTAGAGGAGAATAGATTAATGAGAGAACAAAATGCTAACAGGGTAACCATGGCCCCAGAAAATATACTCTAAACAAATCAGAAAAGACCTGAATCTGGGGGAAAAGAAAGTGAGAGAGAGAAAAAAGAAAAAAAAAAAAGAGAAAAAGAAAAAGATAAAAACAAACAAAAACAGAACAAAACAAAAAAACCCAGAATATGATCAAATATGATCAGGCTGGTGCATAGATCAGTGCCACACACTAGATTTTGGGTGTATTTTGGTCTGTTAGAAGAACGTGCCTCCCAAAATTTTAAAGAAAAACTTATATATGTACAAAAATAAGGGTTGATATGATGAAGGGATGGAATATGACTGTAAAGATGAAAATTATAAAAAATTTTATAAAAGGAATTGATAAGAAGTTGTTTAAAAAAAGAAAGAAGAGGATTTAAAAAAAAGAAAGAAAAGGGAGTGAATGTGATCAGGCAGGAGAGTAGAACAAAACCATACACTAGAGATTTAGGGTATATTTTGTTCTGTTAGAAGAAACTATCTCAAAATTTTAAAGAGAGAACAACTTACATATATATATATGCCAAAAATAAAGGTGACTACTATGAAGGGATAGAATGTGACTCTAAAAATGAAAAATAAAAATGTTTCTTAAAAAAGGGATTGGTAAGATGTTGGTTAAAAAAGGGAAAAAGAAAAATTAAAAAAAAAAAGTTAAAAAAAAATTAACTTTGAAAGACTAAAGAATCCTGGTAAAAAAGCCATGGATTCTATGTGCATTATTCCCCTAGAGCTGGAGTTCTGCCATTCTCATTGATCGGTAAACCTGGTCTTGGCTGCCTGTTCTTGCTGATCTTCTGGGGGAGGGGCCTGTTGCCATGGTTCCCAAATGTCTTTGCCGGAGGCAGAATTGCCCCACCCTTGCCCAGTCCAGGCTAAGTAATCTGCTTGGGTTTGCTCTCCGGCGCTTTTGTTCCCTGCAAGCTTTCCGCACAGCTTTGGAGGACGAGAGTGAAAATGGCGGCCTCCCAATCTCCACCCTGGGGGAGCCAAGAACTCAGGCCCCGCTCCTCAGTGAGCCCCCAGAGAAAAGCAGTCAATCAATCCCGTCTCCCCAGTCTCCGCCGCACTCCGTGCTCACCCGGCCTGTGACCGAGCGTTTCTGTCTCTGGCACCCAACTCGGTGTGGAGTCTCCAAACCCAGCAGATCCCTGTGGTGCGTTCCCGCGCCGCTACTCCCGGGGGAGGAAGGAAAGTCTCCCCGGATCTGCAGCTTGTTGGGTCCCTGCTGGAGGAGCAGTGGCCCGACTATGCTGCGGATCACAGTTTATGCCAACCCGGAGCTGAGAGCCCGCTCCTTGGCTCCATCTCTGCAGCTGGCTTCCCCGCTCTGATACCTGGGAGCTCTGCCACACTCAGGCACCCCCGGTCTTTCTGTGACCCCGAGGGTCCTGAGACCACACTGTCCCGTGGGGGTTTCACCCCCCGCTTAGCCACTGGAGCGATGTCCCTCAGTGGAGCTGACTTCTAAAAGTTCCGATTTTGTGCTCCGCTGCTCTATCACTTGCCAGAAGCAGCATCAGAGGCCCCCTCCCCTGTTGTATATTCTCCCGAATATCACCTCAGATTCACTTCTCCGCACGTCCTACCTTCCAGAAAGTGGTCGCTTTTCTGTTCAGAGAGTTGTTGCTAGTCTTTTCTTTGATCTCCTATTGAGTTTGTAGGTGTTCAGAATGGTTTGGTCCCTATCCAGCTGAATTCCTGAGACCAGACGAAATCCACGTCTCCTACTGCTCTGCCATCTTGCTCCATCCACTCTATGTATGTTTCTATGTGTTTATGTTCTGTCTCTGTTTATCTACATTATCAGTATAGGCTCATGGACCCCTATTTTATTCAGTGGGTTGTAATCTATAAATATTCTTACCTGTTTAGATGCTCAGATTATTCTAGCTTTGGCCAGTAGAAACCCCTTTAAGCTGACCAAACTGGCTCCGATGTCTTTTTGACAGGTTCCCCATTGTGTGTGTGTGTGTGTGTGTGTGTGTGTGTATGTATCTGCTGGCAACACTTCCTTACTTTCTAGCAAGGCAAGATGTTTGAGGCTTATGTTGCACCTACTCTTCCCCAGACCTGGATTTATAGTTTCCAACACTAAGCTAATTGAATTAAATGTCAGGGAGTATGGCCCAAGTAGTATTTTCAAAGAAAACTCCTAAATAGTTCTGATGCTCAGGTAGCTATGTGAATACTATATTATTTGATAAAAGGGGTTATAAAATGCCTCATAATTATGTTAATGATCAGATCCCCTAGCCCTATTATTAGTTCTTTATTCCTGCAGGACTCTGTTTTACACTTTCAGACCATCAACATGAAACCCAATTACCTTCAGGAAATGTCACCTTACTCCCTGGTCAAAACTGGGACAAAGTGGTTCTCTCTTCTGTGCACCCCTTTTTGCCTGGTTCTAGTCCTGCTTTACCTCATTGTCTTTTATTCCCACCTTCAGGTGCTTATTGTTTCTTGTTCTGTTCCTTCCTCTGACCCATCATTTGCCTGCATAAACAAGGCATAACATATTTCAGGAAAGGAACAAGTTGTTGGATATCAAGGTTTATTCATTCAATAGTCAACAAATATTTGTGGGTTAGTCTGAAACTTGAACTTGCTGGGGTTATTTTTAAAATATGCATGAAATCAAGTTTCCTCTTCCTGGATGGCCAAGAGCAACAGGATTCAAAACTCACTATGATTTCTCTCTCTCCCTTGGTTTTGGTTTGAGTGCTTAGGTGTTCATTATTGAAGAAATCCTCTAAAATGACTGGCAATTGATTATAATGTCTTGGCTAAAAGGTTAACTGATAGTAAAATTTGAGTATGCGCTAAAGAGCACCCGTCCCCTGGCATTCACTTAGCTTTTCTATTTGCTTCCTCTGCAAATACTCCATGAGTAAATTTTTGTATGTAATTACTGACTAGAGATAAGGGGCAGGTGTGGGAAAGAAGGATGCACAAGACCTGAATGTGGAAGTTGGTAGAAGCGAGGCAGGCATTAAATACTTAAGACAAATAAATGTCAAGTTAAATCCCGGTGTCCAGGGAGAAGGTGGCCCAAGAATAATAACAGATGAAAATGAATCCTCATGGGAGTCACCACTAAAAAGAATTTTTGATATGAGAAATTAGAAGGCAGAAAGAGCCTCCCTTGGAAGCTTGATAGACATCCTAGATTCATGATGTCAAGCATAAGGAAAACTAGGAGCAGGGTACTGCCCAGATATAAGGCTGGGGGGATCAGATAGGGGAACCTATTGCTTTGTATATCCAAAGGGCCTGAAATATGTTTCCTGGATTTTTTTTTTTAAGTTTTTTATTATGTTCAGTTAGCCAACATACGGTACATCATTAGTTTTTGATGTAGTGTTCAACGATTCATTAGTTGCAAATTTAAAGTAGAGTCACTCTGGTTTCAGGGGGTCCACTCTGAAGGCCTCAAGGGGAGAAAACCCCACAGCAAGATGTGTTCCTAGCTCTGGACTCTGCAAGGACAATGGGTTGCTGTAACTACTTGACCGTATAAAGCCTGAGCAGTCCTTATACATGGAGAATAAAGCTTTGTTTACACAGAAACTTGCACAGCCACAGTTGACAAAAAGCCACACTAGGGAGATTGTCTGTTGGCCAAGGAGTGTGCAGATCTATTTGATCTTGTTTCTTCTTTAAGCCTTTTTTTCCCAGGAGACAGTAGTAGCGCTTCCTGAGCTGCTATAAGGAAATGTAAGTTCCATTCACACCAGCATTGAGGAGATTGAAGGCTAGGTCCTCTAACCCCCTGTGGATCTTCCACTTTCAATCATTTCCCCGTCATGGAAATACAGGGCACTCTTTCTCACAGTTCTAATGCCTATAACTCCCTGTGATCCTCACTGTACAACTCTGGCTCAGACAAGGCAAGAGCAGAAAAACAATTGGCCAAGATGCAAGTGTAGCCAGGAAGTGTGTGAAAGGCAGGAGGGGCATTAGGGCAGGCAAGTGGATGCCTGCTCCAGAGCATCTCTGTTGCTGTGATCTGGGTTAAACTACGAAGCTGGTCAGAAGAGAGAAGGATGCAATAAAAAATAACAGGTGGCTAACTGGAGTCCTTTGCGTTGTGGGACAAGTTCCGCAAAGCTCCTGAATAACGGAGGTCTTTCTACCTGCAGGCAGTCGGAGAGCAGGTAAATGCTTTGCTAATATAGACACAGCTCTAGAGAAACCCTGAGGGCAAATGCAGATGGCGAGGCTGTCATTTAGCAAAGGCAGAGTTTTGAGAAATGAAATGTTGTTCCCATCACAGTTATAGCTCTTCCTTCATTGTAAATTAAATGAGCTCATGGCTTCCCAAAATAAACCATAAATAATTTGTAGATCATCTTTTGATGAATAATAGCAATCCTTAGAAGAGATGAAATACAAAAACGTGCACTTCTTAATAAAGGAGAACAGTGAAATTGTTTGCTGGTTGTTGGATGACAGCCTGTAGAATTGATGTGCTCTTAATTAGGGTATGTTTGGTGTGTCAGGCTCAGAGAGGAAGGTTTATTTTCTGTATTTTGCTGACTTGCACAATTCCCCTTAAGAAAAACAACAGCAACAACAAATCAGTTACTGAAAGCCCCAGCTAACAGCATTGGTTGAGTAATTCACTTTTCTTGTCACTTGTGTGTCCAAATGGCCTGAGCCTGGGGCTGAGTCCCCATGACTGGGCAGCATCTGGGTCCCTGGGTCAAGTGGTGCCTCCCCTCCCACCTCTGTCCTCTGATCCCTTCTCTCCCAGCAGGAGCCCTTTGAAGTTACAGGCTGAGTCTCCTGTCAATGACCTCACCTCAGGTAGATGTACAGGGCTGTCTCATAAAGAGATTTTTAGGATTTGCGGCATTTGCTTTGAGTATCCTCTGAACAAAATGTCATAGGGGACAAATAATCAGGTTTTATAAAAAGGCTTTATAATTATACATTTGTTTTATTTAGAGACCATCCATATTTAATATTATCATTTAAAAATATTTCCTCTTGCTCTGCTCACTCAGATTCAGGTGCCTCTGCTCTTCAGGTGCAGCTCACCCCTTGATAGCTGCTGCCGGCCTCCTAGAAACAGGGTCCAGGCTTTCTCCCTAGGGGAGGGATGGTGGATGTCATCAAATGCTCAGGTAGTGAGTTCAGGAGAGGTTCACATCTATCAGAAGCCTTCACTCTGTGTGCTTAGAAGAATAGAAAAAAATAATAGAAAAGAGAGCACCTTTAAGAAAGATGGACATAGTTGTTGAAAGCATCTTTGTGTTGGCTGTGTTTCACTTTATATGCATAAGTATGTGTACTGGAAGTAGCATTCATTGATCTTTCTGTTGGGGTCAGTCTCTAGCACTATCCTAAAAGAAATATAATTCTAGCCACATATGCAATTTTAAATCTTCTACTAGCCACATTTAAAAAGTTAAAAGAAACAGGTGAAATTAATTTTAAAAATTTATTTAACTTAATGCAATCAAAATATCATTTCAACATGTAATTAGTATAAAAATTATCAGTGAGATATTTTATATTCCTTTTCTTTATACCACGTCTTTGAAATCTGTGTATATTTTACACTTATTTTTTAATTTTTCTGTTGCAAGTATTTCTCTGTATTGCTAATCCCCTTACTCAACACAATTACTAGTGGCTGAATGCTATTGAATCACAGAAAAGTATTGGAATTTTCTACTTCTATATATTTGGACATGGAAGGTTTTCATTTTGGGCTATTACAAATGACACAGTATTGTATCTGAAAAAGATAGTGAACGAGAGAACTCTTTTGTTCATTTGCCCATCAAAGATTACACAGGTACCCCTGGAGTTTGGAGGTGGGGGAGAGAGAGAGAGATACAGACAGACTGGGAGATAAAGTAAGAGAGTTAGACCCTGATATGGGAAGCTGTGTGCATCTTTCTCATCTGGCATTCCTATGTGCCAAGTCCTGTGCAGGGGTGGGAGATGAAGGAACCTTATTCCTCTTTAAATTTTGAAATCCAAGAGTAAAGGAGATAAATGGCACCCTTGGGGGTCTTTCTGCTCTGGAGGTGCTTGTTCCCATGGAAGTATCCTTGAGCCATGACAATTCATCAGAACAGAGATGGTGGCATGCAGCACCTTGGGCAGATGGGTCTAAGTTTTCTCTGCCTCCAGTGGGGTGTGGGAAACTGTCAGATATTTCCTTGGTCGTAAAAAGTGGTTTGAACGAGATGCTGACAACAGGAAGGACCCAGAAGTGGCCATAGGGTCATGGCTGGGTAATGCACCTGAAGATAGCAGTATGGACAGTACAATTCTGATGATGAGGTGGCTTTCCAGTAGACACCAACATTAGGAGGTGACTGTGACTTTCATACAGGCTATCATAGAACAAATTAAGATAGAGGAGTGGATCACTCCTTCCTTACCAATGTTATACCCTGCAGGATAAGGTGTGGAGAAAATTCTAAAAGAAACTTAAGTTTTGAACCCCAAACAGTTAAGAGATCACTGGATTTGACAAACTTCACTTGGAACTGAGTAATTAAGTATCATGCCATCAGTTGGAAGTGTAAATGGGTAAAACTGGAAATTTAATCTGGTTATAGAAAAATAAAGACATCTTTGTTTTGCAAAATAAAAGGGGAGAGGGTGAAATGCTCAATCTTTAAAATATGCATTACTTCTGTACTTCCTGCCATGGCTATATTTTTCCGAGGTAAAACAAAAATAAATGACTTCGATTGTTCAGGCACTGCAGAATTGTATATGAGTCCCAGAGGTGATTATTTTCTTTGAGAAACATAGACAGTAACCAAACAAAACTTATTTCAGCTGTCTGTATCTGACATGTCATTTCAACTCTATCAAAAGTTTCTGTTTTTCTTGAAAAATAGTTTCATTTATCTCTTTTGGTAGCAAAACAAATTAAGAAGTCTTTCAAGAGGAATAGGATGTGGAAGCTCACTGAGGCAAAGTAAGCTGGACATGAGGTTCAGAGAACTATTAATAGGAGAGTCATCTTCACTGAAAGTTAGCATAATTGAGGTGCCCTGAATGTGTCTTGTGTAAGTGACAAGAAATTGGTAGTAAATATGAATGTGGCTTAACTCCGTTTCCATTATTTGTTGATGATTTACTTAGGTTATTCAAGTATTGGATGGCTGTTTGGGGGGGGCAGGTTAATAGCCACATCACCACAGTTGAGCATACATTCAAGTTCAGTGCAGTACAAAATGTCAGAACAAGTGAAAGATGCAACTTTTTCCCCTGTAGTTTGCCCTCCGTGGAAGACAATGTGGACAAATGATGTGGGAGTTTTAGAGGAAGGAGCTAACATCAGAATATCCAGGCTAGTGACTTTCAACCTTTCAGACCCAAGAACGCTTACAACAAATCATTTGTAACACACCTGTCCTACCCTAAAATAAAATTCATAGACAAATAATTTATATATAATTTATATAATTTATGTCCTAACTAGAAGAGAAAATGAGAGTAATTGGTGATGATACATATTTCAATACTAAATTCACAGGCATGGTGATGGAAGACATGCTGAAGTAGCCAGGAACTTGTACTACTTACAGTAAGTTAGATTCAAAAGAAGATCAGGAGCCATTCTATACAATGCAAGTGTAGAAGCACAGGTAGATATTGGGATAGAAACTAGTAGGGCCATTATATATTAAAACTACGCAAAAAGGAGTGCTTGGGTGGCTCAGTCGGTTAAGTGTCTGCCTTCGGCTCAGGTCATGATTTCGGGGTCCTGGGATTGAGCCCTGCATCCGGCTTCCTGCTCATCGGGGAGTGCTTCTCCCTTTGCCTCTGTCCCTCCCCTCTGCTTGTGCATGCTCTCTCTCATTCTCTCTCTCAAATAAATAAATAAAATCTTTAAAAAAAACTATGCAAGGGCACCTGGGTGGCTCAGATGGTTAAGCGTCTGCCTTCGGCTCAGGTCATGATCCCAGGGTCCTGGGATCGAGTCCCACATCAGGCTCCCTGCTCCTTGGGAGCCTGCTTCTCTCTCTCTCTCTCTCTCTGTCTCTCATGAATAAATAAATAAAATCTTTAAAAAAAAAAAACTATGCAAAAATATTCTGTTTTTATATGTGAAACAGGTTCTAGGCTAGTTAATTATAATAAAGCCTGCCACGTACCTCAATGTCAGAGGGACATTAGAAAGTCGTGCAGGATGCAGGACAACTCCTGATTGTTGCCGACTATGTTAAGCCTTGTAGAACATCCAGCATCCCTGTCCACACTTGCTAAATGCCAGTAGCACTGTCCAATCCCATGACAACCAGAACTTCTCCCATGCATAGCCCAAATATCCCCTCTACGGGTAATGCTGCCCCTGAGGAGAACCAAAGATCTAGTCTAATCCTCTTGTTTTATAGACAAGTAAATTGAGGACCAAATGACTGGTCCAAGGTCTCTCAGCTGGGTAGAAGCAGAACAAGGAATAATTCCTCTGATTCCTGCCCAGAGCCTTATCAACTTGGGCTACATTCCTTCCTAGTGCTCCCAAAACATTTTGGGAAATGGAAGGTCAAATTAAAATTCTTCCAGTTTTTGGAAGAGGGGACCAGAGCATGCATTCTGATGTTTTCATGTAACTTAGGATTACTGGAGGAGACTTGATGAAGCTAATGGAGTTGATAGAGGAACCGCCCTGGCATCCCTCCCTCTCATAAGCGCCTCTTGGAGTTGTCACTTCCTCGGGTCCATTTCTCACCATATCTGCCTTGGGCAAGGCTCTGCTTTTAGGCAATTCTTTCCTCCCCACAGGAATAAGCAACCTGACACTGTACCAGTCATAGCCTCTGCAATATTAACAACGTGAATAATAGTTTTCTACTGCCCTATGGTAGTTTCATGTGTATTATATTTTTGTGTGAAGTACAACTCTCAGTAAAATACTACTGCTGTATATCTACCTACTATGTGTCAGGCTCTGATCTAGGCCCTTTTGCAGCTTGATTTATTTTCTTCATAACATTTAAGGTAGGTATTATTAGTCCCAATCTTCAAATGAGAAAACATGCTTAGGTTAAGGATGGAAGGACAGAAGAAAGAACATTCCAGGTAGTTAACAGAGTCTCCAAAAAATCCTGAAGTCATATAGTAGGGGCTAGTTTAACTAAGGTCCAAAGAATTTGTAGAAGAAGAATTGGAGTTGTTGTCCTCTCTCCCTCATTGTGTCATTCCTTCTGAATCAGTTTTATAACCTCATTCCTTCCATTCTGTTGACATCAGATTTTCTGAAAGAGGGTCTCCACACCATAAGTGCAAGTTTGAATCTCTTGCAGTGTGTCTCCACACCACATTCTTTGACTTCCCTTTGGTTCTCGGCTTAGAGGGTTCTGAAGCTCTTGACACAAGACCCCTTTCTCTTAAGTCTTTCATCTCTCCAATGTCTATTCTTTGTTTCTCCTGTTTTCTTCCAGCTTCTAAATTTACATGTTGTTCTTATCACCGTGGGCAAAGAATCATTTCCTACAACCACAGATGCCCTTCTGTGCTTCTAGACCATCGTAATTTGTTTGAATGGAATTAAAGACTTGGTTCCATAAAAGATTTGAGGCACCTTGTGCGATGTCTCTCCTGAGCCATGATTCTAATTTCCAAACACTTCCAGGGAATCCTCATCGAGTGATGATATTGACACCTAAAACTGGGTATGGTCAAAGTGGAATTTACTTTTCTTCTGTAAATAAGCTCTTTTTGATTTTTTTTAAAAGATTGTATTTATTTGACAGAGAGAGAGACAGCGAGAGAGGGAACACAAGCAGGGGGAGTGGGAGAGGGAGAAGCAGGCTTCCCACTGAGCAGGGAGCCTGATGTTGGGCTTGATCCCAGGACCCTGGGATCATGACCTGAGCTGAAGGCAGATGCTTAATGACTGAGCCACACAGGTGCCCCTACTTTTTCCCTCCAGCATCCTGTTAATAAATGCTTCATTTATTATCTCTTCATGTTTATTAGGTCATGGGCTAAGTCCCAATGGTTTTAGCTTTTTGGAATCTCAAATATTTGTCTTCCCTTTTCCATCTCATTGCCACTGGCCTGCCTTACTGTAACCAGTTATAACATTTTTGTTTCTACCTACCTCCAAGCCATCTTGGACTTTGCTTCCAGAATGATTATTATAATGCTCTTTAAACCCACAATGATGGGACGCCTGGGTGGCTCAGTTGGCTAAGCATCTGCCTTTGGCTCATGTCATGATCTCAGGGTCCTGGGATCGAGTCCCGAGTTGGGCTCCTTGCTCAGCGGGGAGTCTGCTTCTCCCTCTGCCTGCCACTCCCCCTGCTTGTGCTCTCTCTCTGACAAATAAATAAATAAAATCTTTTTAAAAAAAGAAACCCACAATGACTCCCACTCCTCCACTGCATATATATTTAATGGAATAATATTTTTATATATTAAATATTTTTTTCTTCCCCTTGATTTCTTCTTTCTCCTCATTCCATCAGTTAACCAGTCCTCTTGCTTATTGTCTCAGGGCAGAGATGAGGGAAAACTAAAAACAGAAATAACCAAGGAGTCTTCCACATTTTCCCCCCCAAACCCTAAGCCCTAGGATATAGAGAGCTCAGCTTTTTTTTTTTTTTTTTTTTTTTGTAAAAATCTTTAATGGTTTCCTGGTCAAAAATGTGGAGGAGTCAAGATTGTCCCAGACTAAAGAGCAATTCAATCTGGGCTAGAGGGACGAGATGTATGGTGATGGTGGTAGTAGGAAGAACATGCTCCACTTTCCAACTAGTGCTACCAGTAGTTGCAAAGACTCAGAGAAGTTTGTGAACTTCTAGAGAGAGGGAACCTGGGCTTCTCAGCATCACTGCTGGGGATATGGAGTGGTAGGGGTGGCCATATGTTATATTAGACAGATAAGGCAATCAGTCTTTTGAAGGAACCTCAGGGCCTGGCAAGCTAGGAAGGAATATCTTAGTAATAAACTGGACAGGAGACTCAAGGAGCCAGTAGTCCAGTGCCTTCCCAATGCCTGGGCAAGATGCAAACCCTGAACTCACCCTCTCAGGGAGAGAAAAGGGGAGGAACACTGAAAAAAAAAAAAAGATTCAAATCTCTGGCCAGTTCAGGAGAGTGGGGCTTAAACTAGAAATGAAGTTGAACGATTGAAATCAAGTTATATTGCTTACCTGTGGAAGTCTGTGGGCTAAGATGCACAGTTTCACACAAAATTAGGTATAAAACGTTTAAATTGAGTATGAAGCCCTGTAGAATGGTGCTTGAATCAATGTTTCTAGTTTTACTTGTTTTTTCCTTTTTTTTTGTAACTTGCATTTTATTTTGACGAGTTTGTTTACAATTCCTTGGTTATGTTTTCCTGCTTCTGCTGCTTCGTTGGCCCTTCTCTCTGCCTAGAAAGCACTCCTCCTGCAACATCCCCTCACCCCAATCCTACCAGCTTTTCAACACCTTCTTAAATGCCATCTGGTTCACAAAAACTTTGTTGTTTCCCTTTGCTTAACACAGAGGCATTTTACACATCCTTCTCTGGCCTTTGCTAGATGAGGAACTCCAGACTCCACATTTACACTCAACTCTAGTGTGGGTACAGCAAAGCCCATGGACTTCAGCATTGTTTGTGCTCATCCTCACAAACTACCACTACTTAAACTACCACGACCTGTTCTCATGACCTGTCCACCATTGATAATTAACAGGTAGAAGGTAAGAAAGGATGAGTTTTATGGTGACCATTCTAGATGATCATTTCGTGCAGGACACCCTTGATCAGCTTAGAGGATAGAGGAGGGGAGTAGTTCATCAAATGACCTTGAACAGTGATCTGTAACCCAGTTCTGTTAACTTGGGCACAAGAACAATGGAGTTTAAGTGTCATACTCTGAATCTAACATCAAAAGAGTCTCTGTAAAAAAATTTTTTTTTTGTAAAAATCTTTAATAAACCTGTTTCACTTAGAATTTCCCTGATCTGTGATCTGAATGTTGGGTAATTGTTAAAGCAGCAACAAGTGTGGCTCCCCAAATCTACCAGGAAAGATTGTTGTCCAAATTGGGGATATTTCTAAGGGCACTCACCATAATCTGCCTCATGTCCTGGTAATTACTTGAGTGTGTCTCCTATCATTTGATTATAAACTGTTTGAGGTTAGAGTCTGTTTGCCTATTTTTATATACTTATTAATTGACTTGTAGTTAAGTGGTCAGTAAATGTCTGTTGAATTGGATTCTTTCATATCATTTATTAATCCTATTCTTTTCATGAATCATTAATTTT
Source organism: Leptonychotes weddellii (assembly GCF_054177405.1). NCBI lineage: Eukaryota > Metazoa > Chordata > Mammalia > Carnivora > Phocidae > Leptonychotes > Leptonychotes weddellii. The sequence goes on along the minus strand of NC_138371.1, from coordinate 123,307,128 downwards.
TTTTAACTAATTTCAAAATGAGTTGAGACACCATACATTAAGTGCCTAGAAGAGACCATAGTAACAGAGACTATTTAGGGTTTTCTGAAACAGTCTCATTTTATGTATTCTTCCCCCCCTTTTCAGTAATAGCACTTCATTAAATGTGAAACCATATGCAAACCATTTTTCTTCATTTGTAAGATTTTCACATAAATTGATTTGTCAGGAAAAGATGGCAGAGGAGTAGGGGACCCTATTCCAACCAGTCCCTGGAATTGAGCTGGATATCTACCAGACCACTCTAAACACCCACAAAATCAGCCTGAGATGTAAGAAGTTAGATCTGGATCTCTACAAACAGAATATCAGAGGCGGTTGGTTTCGAGGTACAAAGCAGGGAGCCATGATTCTGTGGGCAGATATCAGAGGATAAACAGCAGCAGGAGGGAGCCTGGCTGTGGGGATCCGACAACGCTGGTGAGCGATAGCCTCCTGCGCTGGGGACAGGGCACAGACTCGCAGACCGGTAGTGGCAGGGAAAGGACTTTAGACGGAAACCAGAGTGGCAGGGTCCTGCATTCAAACTGGGAGTGGCTGGCGGTTTTAGAAGCACAAAGGGCAGAAACATGCCCCGACCTGGAGGCGAGGCCTGGGAGCACTGTGGAGGGGTGCACAACCCAGGACGCTGCAGTTTAGAGCAGCACAGACAGAAACGGAGATAGTGTAGCCTGGAGAGCTCACTGAAGAACAGACTGCAATTTCTCTGCTCTGAGGCAGAGGGTTGGAAATGGTCTCTTCTGCTCTGACTCTTGGAAAAGACACGGAAAGCCATCAGGGAAAGCCACCAGAGAACAAAAGCCCCCCAAAACCGGTTTTCACTGAGTCCATCCCCTGCCACAGGGGCGAGGGCAACTCTGCCCAAACAGGGTTGCCTGAGTAACAGTGCAGCAGGCCCCTCCCCCAGCAGACAGGCTGGGAGAACAATAGGCCAGCAACCCTAAGGTCCCTAGAAAACAGGTGCATCTTGCTTGGGTTGTGGTCAATAATTTGGACTCTATACATTCCCTCACCACCCCTCAACAGAATGACTAGGAGGAGGAACCCTCAAAATAGGAAAGACTCAGAGATTATGATTTATGTCACAGATTTACGAATAGATACAGATATAACCAAGATGTTGGAGATGGAATTCAGGCTAGCAATTGTGAGGACAATAGCTAGAATGGAGAAATTGATTAATGGCAACATAGAGTCTCTAAGGGCAGAAACAAAAGCTGAATTGGCAGAACTTAAAAATGCTATCAATGAGATCCAATCCAATCTAGATAATCTAACAGCTAGGGTAAGTGAGGCAAAAGAACGAATTAGTGACCTGGAAGACCATTTAATAGATAAAGAGAAAAGAGGAGGCCAGGGAAAAACAACTCGGAATCCATGAAAATAGAATCAGAGAAATAAATGACACCATGAAACATTCCAGTGTCAGAATTATTGGAATCCTGGAGGGGGTGGGGGGAGAGAGGACTGGAAGATATATTTGAGCAAATCGTAGCTGAGAACTTCCCTAATCTGGGGAATGAAACAAACATTCGTGACCTAGAGGCAGAGAGGACCCCCTCCCAAGATCAAGGAAAACAGGCCAACACCCCGGCATGTAAATAGAGAAAAAGCAATAAACTCGCAAATCTCAGAACCAAGGAAACCATCTTAAGAGCAGTTAGGGAGAAGAAATTCCTTACATACAGAGGGAGGAACATCAGAATAACATCAGACCTATCCACAGAGACCTGGCAAGCCAGAAAGGGCTGGCAAGCATGTTCAGGGTACTAAGTGAGAGGAACATGCAGCCAAGAATACTTTATCCGGCAAGGATGTCATTTAGAATGGATGGAGAGATGCAGAGCTTCCAAGACTGGCAGAAACTGAAAGAATATGTGACCACTAAGCCAGCCCTGCAAGAAATATTAAGGGGGGGGTTCTATAAAAGGAGAAAGACCCCAAGATTGATATACAACAGAAATTTACAGGGACAATCTATAAAAGCAAGGTCTTCACAGGCAACATGATGACAATAAATTCGTATCTTTCAATAATCACTTTCAACGTGAATGGCCTAAATGCTCCCATAAAATGGCACAGGGTTACAGATTGGATAAAAAGACAGGACCCATACATAGGCTGTCTACAAGAGACTCATTTTGAACCTAAAGATACATCCAGACTGAAAGTGAAGGGATGGAGTTCCATCTTCCATGCCAACAGACCTCAAAAAAAGCTGGGTAGCAATTCTGATATCAGACAAATTAGATTTTAAACTAAAGACTGTAGTTAGAGACACAGAATGACACTCTATCATTCTTAAAGGGTCTATCCGACAAGAAGATCTAACAATTGTAAATATCTTTTCCCCCAACATGGGAGCAGCCATCTATACAAGCCAACTGTTAACCAAAATAAAGAGTCATATTGATAACAATACGTTAATTGTAGGAGACCTCAACACTCCACTCTCAGCAGAAAATCAACAAAGAAACAAGAGCTTTAAATGATACACTGGACCAGATGGACCTCATAGATATATACAGAACATTCCACCCTAAAACAACAGAATACTCATTATTCTCAAGTGCACTTTCTCCAGAATAGACGACATACTTGGTCACAAATCAGGTCTCAACCTATACCAAAAGATTGAGATTATTCCTGCATATTCTCAGACCATAATGCTTTAAAACTGGAGCTCAATTACAAGAAAAAATTTGGCAGAAATTCAAACACTTGGAAGCTATAGACCACTCTGCTCAAGAATGTTTGGGTCAACCAGAAAATCAAAGAAGAACTTAAACAATTCATGGAAACCAATGAGAACAAAAACACATTGGTCCAAAACCTATGGGATATTGCAAAGGCAGTCCTAAGGGGGAAATACAAAGCCATCCAAGCCTCACTCGAAAATAGAAAAATCCTGAATTCGCCAACTAATTCTACACCTTAAAGAACTAGAGAAAAAGCAACAAACAGTGCCTAAGCCATGCATTAGAAGAGAAATAATTAAAATTAGAGCAGAGATCAATAATTAGTTTAATTATCAATAATTAACCAGAAACATAGTAGAGCAGATCAAAGAAACCAGAAGCTGGTTCTTTGAAAGAATTAATAAGATCTATAAACCACTGGCCAGACTTATCCAAAAGAAAAGAGAAAGGACCCAAATTAATAAAATTATGAATGAAAGGGGAGAGATAATGACTAACACCAAGGAAACAGAAACAGTTATTAGAAATTATCAACAACTATATGCCAATAAACTGAGCAATGTGGATGAAATGGATGCCTTCCTGGAAGCCCATAAACTGCCAACTCTGAAACAGGAAGAAATTGACAACCTGAATAGGCCAATAACCAGTAATGAGATTGAAATAGTGATCAAAAACCTCCCAAAAACAAGAGTCCAGGGCCTGATGGATTCCCTGGGGAATTCTACCAAACATTCAAAGAAGAAATAATACCTATTCTCTGAAGTTGTTTCAAAAAACAGAAACAGAAGGAAAGCTTCCAGACTCATTCTATGAGGCCAGCATTACCTTAATCCCCAAGCCAGGCAAAGACCTCATCAAAAAGGAGAATTTCAGACTGATATCCCTGATGAATATGGATTCCAAAATCCTCAACAAAATCCTAGCTAATAGGATCCAACAATACATTAAAAGGATCATCCACCATGACCAAGTGGGATTTATCCCCGGGATGCAAGGGTGGTTCAACATTCGCAAATCAATGTGATAGAACACA
>NC_138371.1:123277087-123302854 GCF_054177405.1 Leptonychotes weddellii | reverse complement strand
AAAAAAACCCATAACAATAAAAAATTAAAAAAAAAAAAGAAACATACATAGATGCATCCATAGATATATAGATAGAATAGAACACTGGGTTACTCCTTACAGAAGACCACTAGTAAATGTAGACATTGTTTTTCTGGGGCCAGAATTATTGCTAAACCTAAGGTGTAATACTTGATGAAGAGCAGGATATGCATTATCTTAAAGTACTTAACCATAAATTGCCTGTTACTTGCAAGAAGCAAAATGGTAACCATCAGATGGAGAAACTGAATAAAACCTTTACTGGGTGATCAAAATTAACCTCATTAAGGAGAGGTAAATGGGTTTTGAGAACCTCTAGATATGATACCCTGAGAAAAGTACACATCACTTTTATAACATTCTGGAAAGGAAAAAATAACCTGAATCGAATTATGAGGAAACAAGAAGCAAACACAATGTAAGGATCATTCTATAAAATAAATTACTTGTATTTGTCAAAGGTATCAATTCAACAAAAGACAAAAAAAAAAAAAAAAAAAGGCTGAAACACCCCAGATGAAAAGAAATTAACAAGGCATTGAAAATTACTGCAATACATAATCCTGCACTGGATCCTGTATTGAAAAAACAATTATGCTATAAAGGGCATTATAAAGACAACTGACAAAATTGAACTATAAACAAAATTGGATTATAGACTAGATAAAGATAGCACATCAATGCTAAACCCTTAGAGCTGGATAACTCTACTGTGGTAATTTAAAAGAATATTCTCATCTCAAGAGAAAGGAAACAAATGTGGAAAATCTTAAAAATTAGTAAATCCTGATAAAAGGAATTCAAGAGCTCTGTGTATTAATCTTGCAACTTTTGTGTGGATTTAAAGTTATTTGCAAATTAAAATTCTTCCATTTTACTCCCCAGATGATTCTGATATAGCACATCATAACTGGCATTTGGAGACTACTAAAGTAGCAGTGTTAATGTCACCTGAAGAAAGTTAATGGGATGCTTTCTCATCTTCTGTCCTGTTATTTTTAAAATAGCCCTTGAATGAATAATCAATGTATTATCTGGAGTTCTTGTCCAAGTAAGCAACCAGGTGGAAATGATCACAGGTATTAAATTAGAAGAGGAATTCACATGCATTTATACTTCAGCTTCTACATAAACTTTTCATGCAATCAATTACTTGTCTCAACACTTTGACTTTTCTAAGATAATTACATGTGCAATAATGATCTACCTGTATGCTTATTCATTTTGATCATAACATTAATGATTACAAAAAAGAAACTTTAAAATTCCACAGATACTCAGATCCTTTTTGCTTCTTCCTTCCTATTTCCTTTTCACTAATGATAAAACATTAAAACAAAAGATCTTTGGAGAATATGCCTAATTGAACTATACTAAGATTCCATTTTAATAACTGTATTCTTGAGTACTTGCTATGTGCCAGAAGCTTTACTAAGTGCCTTCACACTATATCTGGAGAGGACAGGTTATAATGCTGTAATCAACACCATCAAAGATCTTAGTGGCTTATAACAATGAAGGTTTAGGACTTGCTCACACTACAGGTATTCCACAGATCATCAGTGGGATTCTGCTCCTAGTACTTATTCAGGGAGCAAATTGACAGAGCGGCCACCATTTTGAACATTTGATTACCATATGCTAGAGGGAAAGAGGTCTTTAGAGGAACATGTACCAGCCCCAAGATGGCACCCATAGCTTCCATTCACAATTCATTGGCCAGAATGTCATATGGCCCCAGCCATCCAACAAGATGTTAGGACTTACAATGTTACCGTGGACCTGGAAGGTGGAGGATCTCCCATCTAACAGTGCTAATTACTACAAAACATTCATCAAATTGTTTCTCCTTATCTGAGAAAGGCTTATAGAAATTTAGAAAATGCCCACAGTTACACAGTAAAGGAGTCAGAATTTGAACCCAGATCTGTGTGATTCCCAAGCCTGTGCTCATAGCCACTAAGATATGCTACCTAGCTGCTCAATCTTGGCTCAGGCTTTTCTATACAGTTATGAAGAGGCTTTGCTCAGAACCATGTGGACTAACTTGGCGATGGAGGGACAGGCTTACCTGTGAGGGAAAATATTTTTTTAGTCCAGCTGCCTGGGCTATCCAGCTTATTCCCACTAGCCCATCTTGGCAGTGTTACCCTTCAGCTTGCTGGCTAGCTCCTATCTTCCCTAGTTCACTTTCCACTGTTAGCATTTTCCCCTCCATCTGTGAGGTATATTTGCTTCAGATACTCTCTCAGACAAGCACATCTGAGCCCCAGCTGGTAGACTTCTTCCCCAAATCCTGACCACACTGATCTTCAGATGTATGAGTACAACTAAGCTGGGTAGGATTCCTATGTGCTTAGAACCTATTTAAAGCTTGGAATTCTGTGATCCAGGCTTTATCATCTTCTGGATAATCTTGCCAAGGTATCCCATTATTAGGTTTCTCAACAGTCAACTGGTAATGCTCAATGAGACCATCTGCCTAAGACTGGCCAGGCACAACATCACTGGAGTGGGGGTATGTACTCCACCTAACCCAGTTGGAGGACTGTGAAGTCTCATACAAAGAGTGTGCAAGGATATATATTTCTGTGTCTATAAAAGAAAATGAGTAACGAATCAGAAACAATAATCCAAATTTTGACCCCAAAGAAACAGGAGATGAAGGAGCTAATGGATAAATTCCTTCCTTTTTCTTACTCCTACTCCTCTACCCCAAGAATTGTTCCCAGACAGGGTGGTTCTCTATGGACTGTCTAGACACTACACACAATAAAACAATGAGCTGGCTTTCTTGCAGGACAGTAACGCACCACCTTGTAATTGCTTTCGCTCCTTCCCCACCTCACTTCTACTCTGTTGCAATCCTAAAATTGCACTTTTTAATAAAACATTAGCTTGTAAGATTTGCCTCAGTCTCTCCTTTCTAGGAAACTAGAGTTAAGATGGTAGGATTATGACATACACATCCCCAAAGTCTTCTATATATATATATATTCATGGATCCAAAGATGCAGACCTAAGACTTGGAGTCACCATCATGCATTTAACCCTACCTCGACCCAAGTAAAAGTCAGTATTTTAAACTGTGACCACAGTAGAAAGTTTTGCAGGTCTCCCTTCTGCCTCTGAACATTCTTTTTCTCTCTGCTTATAATACCCTCATTTCACCTGCAGAAACATATTTACCCTTCCAGGCTGTGATGCCACTAGATACCTCCCTATGAAACCTTAGTTGACAGAATCTGTTACCCTCAGCCAGATGCTCAATCTTCCTACTGGTCATACAGTTTGTTCTTTTATAGACTTTATTAGCAATGGAGGTAGAGTATTTTTTTTAATTAACACATGCTTTTTATTATATTGAAATCAAATTATCTGACAATAAAAAGGCTAATTATGAAGTAGTGTTATGTTAAATTCTACTTAAAGAAGATGTTATAGCCCTACAACTAAGGTTTTCCACCACCCCCCCAAAAAAAGATTAATGGAAACTACTGCTTTTCCGAGTTGATAGCTGCTGCTTTTAAAGTGACTTTACTCAAATACTGAATTAAACCAAAAAAAATCCTTAGAAAAAAAATGATTTGCTTTGGTTTGCATCCACATTTCAGCCCTTAGTAGTTCCGAAAAGACAATCAGAAAAGGCAGTGATTTGCCAAGAAGTGAAACAGCCAATTCAAGGGATCGGCTGGGTATGTGGAGTTCCTTCTTAGTTCTTTGGGAGAAACGTAAGAGGCAGAAGCCTGAGTATCAAGGCAGGCACTGAATTCAAGGTTAGTTTTGTTCTATATTTGTCAGATTCCAAACTAGTACTCAAATGGAGAACGACAGCTGTTTTTTAAAGCACATCTTTTCAATTTTCAAAAGCAAAAGTAATTATGGAAAAGAAAATGTATTTTTATTTGACTGTTTCCCAATTAGTCTAAGAACTGTGACAGGAAGGAAATTTTTCCAACTATTACCTCCAGAGCTCTTATCTCAAAGCCTCAGTCTGAGAAGATGTTCAATAAATGTTTGTTAAGCTTATTTGGCCTAAGGTGGCACAAAGCAGTTTTTCTGAGGTGCCACAAGCTGATATTCTGACATGCTAGATCTAAAGTGTTTCAATGAAGTCCCTTAGGTTAATGAGGTCATTAGGTCAACCCCAGCCAAGTCTATAGAAATCTAAGACTGAATTTGAGGTTTTCAAAGAATCAATAGTTCTAGAAACCTGAAAAATAAAGTTAAAAACTGATGCATTATAATTTCTTCTGAATTGTAATGCGGAGAAAATTGATGGTAGTTAGAGCAGCTGGTGGGCAACTGTTCATTTTCAGAAGTGGCTACAATGCTCTCTGTTCTTATGGATAGTTATTTCAGCCTCAAGCAAAGAATGTAACTGTAAAAAAACACATTAGGCTTTAAGTACCTTCTCTCCCTAAATAGGCTTACCTGCCTGATGTCTATCACATGGCATGTTTAAGTTGTACTTGAGCTCTGTGGTCTGAGAATGTAGATTGGAGAAGACTCAATTATTTCTTTTAAGCCACCACTCTCATTTTATGCCTGAGTTGTCCCTACTTTTAAAGTCCTAGGAGTGTGTTTAGAGTACAAATTTCAGGTGACCTTGAACAAGCACATTGATTATAAGGAAATGACAACAAGCAAAAACTGATTCTTCCTTCAGTTCTGAGTAAAGTCAGGCAAGTCTCATAGTTTCATTATTTCACTCTTTTCTCAATTATAAAATGGCACTATGTGGCAAAATATGCCTCCCACTGTCTACCTAGCACTACTAATGCAAATTGGGGGGGGGGGATAACATGTATGAAATTGTGAAAAAACCCTGTGGAGCTAGTTACCTGGATTAGGTAGCATAATTGAACAGACTGGGCAGTAGATAAACTAATGTTTGTCCTGAAAAGAAATAGTTGGGGGATGAGTACCTAGAAGAAAAAGTTGCCCGGAAATGCATGTTTTAACCAAGTGGGACTCTGCATGACCACAATAAGGAAGTAGACTTTTAGGAGAACTACACAATCAGGAAGCAAAAGAAAACCTTACTTTTAACTCTGTCCTAAAGAAATTACCCTGGAAGCAAGAAATTTACTATAAGAAAATTATGTTAGGGGGCATGTGGGTAGCTCACTCGGTTAGCATCTGCCTTCAGCTCAGGTCATGATCCCAGGGTCCTGGGATCAAGTCCCGCATGGGGCTCCCTACTGAGCAGGGAGCCTGCTTCTCCCTCTCCCTCTGCCCCTCCCCCCTGCTCGTGCTCTCTCTCTCAAATAAATAAATGAAATCTTTTAAAAAAGAAAAAGAAAAAAATTATGTTAGGGAAATTTAGAGTCACATTTAAAACTAGGATTTGGTGGCCAAGAGAAGTTTCAGTCTGGCATTAAATATCCCAAAAGAACCTCTCTCCATTTTATTTACTTAGTATCTTTGGCATATAGTTTTATTTATTCATGTAATAAATGCATGTCTGTGTATATATATGTGAATATGTACATGTATGTATGTATGGGCTCACAGGTATGTGCTGAGCACAGGTACCCAGCCCTAGATACAGTGATGAATGAAAAAGGCATGGAATCTGCCCTTCTCGGTTAGTTTCCAGTGGGAATTTTAAGCAGGAGACTGACACTAGAGTTTGCAATTCTTTGAAGGCCAGAATTGACTATATCAAATTCATCCAGGTCTAGCATAGTACTTTAAAAATCCTAAGTGTTTAATTAATGCCTGCTAAATAGATTTTTTTAAATAATTTTAAATTTTTCAAAATTTTAAAATGTCAGTTTCAGGTTGAAATCACTCTCAAAGCTGTGACTTGTGCCAAAAGAAATTGGTCAACATGAACATATGTATGTCTATTATAGCAGATAGATACACACATACAGTTTGAGTATTATCATTATTCTTAGGTCCAGTCAACAGAATCTACTCTTGCTAGTTAGATCAGAAAGGTATGTATTAGAGAATACTGAGTGACATACAACATCTCCAGAAGGGCCAAGAATCAAGAGTAGATGCTACATAGCCAAGAGCAGCTGTAGACAGGAGAAATACCCTACCCATTGTGAGAACATTCCAGGGAAAGCTCGAGTCCTGCCACAATCCACCTCTCTCCCCAGATCTTTCATCAGACCTGCCTCAGAAGAACTAAATCTTCTACCACAGTGCCACATATCACTTACTTTCTTCTTCCAAATCTCATATATGTATAAAACCTGAGCCACATATGGAACCTGATTGCAAGAGAATGTGGAAATTGTAGCTATTAACTTTCCAGCCTCCCCAGTACCTAAAAGGCATACTAGAAGGGGAACTGGGATGAGAAATGTACAAATCAATGAATCATAAGACTGCCTCATTTACATACACTAAGATGTTTGTCATAACCAGCTGACTAGTTGGGACTGTGTTCCCAGAAGAGGACCATAACTAAAAGTACAGGGGGAAATTGTCATTGTTGGAATGGTGCTGGAGAGATGGATAAATCCCTTCCCTTACTCCTACTCCTCATCTCCTGAGTGCCAGGGGCAAGCAAGAAGTAACTACAGATCTGGAGTATCTTAGGTTTTAAAAGTGACTGAGTTGCCTTTCCTCAGAGGAGAATGATGCCTGCCTGACCCACTTCATAGAGCTGTTGACAAGATAACACATGGGTGTGTTCTGTAGTTCTATCATTCATATCATATCCACAATCCGTTCCTTCTTAGAGATTTGTGTTCGCCTATGGCTATACATCAGCCTTATCACAACCTTTATCTCATCTGACTCAACTGAATCAGTCATCAATGTCTATTTAATCCACTTCAAAAATTGCCCTCAAATCTAGGCACTCCCTTCCATCTCCTCTATCAAGATAGTTCAGGTGCCCATCCTGTCACATCTAGGTTGTTACAGGTATTCTAACTGTTCACCTTGCCTCTAGTCCCACCAACTCCCCCCAACCCCGTCCATCCTAAGAAACAAATCAGATCATACCACTCTCTTACTTAAGCATTATTTTCACTGTTAATTGCATCAAAATTCACGCTATGAAAATACCACTATCTGAGCAAAGATCCCCCTTTCTAAAGAGGAGGCAAATAATTCCAGTGGAGACCTCTATAATCATTTGTTGCAGGTGATCAGTGTTATAAGTTTGAGAAGGTGTCAGACTCATTAAATGACGATCCAGTGATTACTTCTATAGATGGATCAATATTAAAACTGGAATATTATCTTCATCAAGGATGTTTTCCAAATATCCTCCACATAATTCCTCTATGTGTTCCTCATTTTAGTCATGAATTACACAGCTCTTTCCCACTTTTCTGTTTCAGTATTTCATTTTACCTCTGCCAACTTCATCCTAGCCAGTCTCTACTCCTGTGATTTTACACACACACACACACACACGCAAGTGGGATATTCTATGTTTTACCTTTATATTGCACCAAATGATACAACCCAGCCATATTCTTGATGCCACTCCACACACCTCATGATGTTGTTGCTTTGAGAGAAATCCTATCTATGTCTACTACATAATTTGGAGCCTCCTTTTGGATTTTCATCACATTTACATCAAAATAGTTATTTCTCTGACAAGCAGGATGCTATACAAACTACCTCTAATAAAACAAACCATGTGACACTTTTTAAAGTTAATTCTAGGTTATTACTTTATTTTTACACCCAGGTAGTTTTTACACCTAGGTAGCTTTAAACAAAAAGAACACAATATGCAAAACAAGTTATTTGAGAAGAGAGATCAGCATTCACTCCTAATGTCTAATTATTTTAAACAAATACCTCACTCACAGAAATCACAGAAAATCATAAACTGCCTGTTAGGCTGTGAAGTATGAAAGATGCTTGATCAAGAGGGAAAAATCCTTGTTAAGAGATAATTGGGAGAAGCGTATTTAACATTTCCAATTTTTTGACATTGAGATTTTGTATTTCTTGATGTGGGTTTGGAAAAAATACATATCCTCCCACTGAAAATACACTCAATCTCTGGCCATTTCTGTTTCTTTTGGAAGATTCTCCTCTGCTCAGTAACTGGATACAGGTCCTTAGTGTTCTCCCCTAACACTCCATCTCTCATCCCTCTGCAGGTTTTCTTTAATCATATCTCCTCCCTTTCCATAGCTTTATTACATATCATCAATATGATGATAACTGCCAAGTTTATATTTCCAGTCTGGAATTCTCTTCTTAGCTCCAGACATGAGTGCATAGCCTCTTGACTAGTCTCCTTGGTTGCCCCAAATACAACTTACACTCCACCTAGAGTGAAGCCTTGATTTTCTCCTTTATAACTGATCTTCCTTCTGACTCCCTAACCTCAGTAAATGGCACTGGCATTTTCCCAGGAACTTCAAGCCCAATCACCTGGGAGTCACACTTGGCATCACTTCTCCATCCCACACCACACCCAGTCCTTCATCAAGCTTTGGCAATACAGACTCTACAACTTCACTCAGATCTGCTCATTGCTTACCATCTCTGCTGTCAAGCACTCTACACCAAACCATTGTCATCTCTTGCCTGTACTACCTTCATAGATTACCATGTACAGCCTTGTTCACTCTCCAAAGTTTAGTTTGAGAAGCAATCATAGTGTTCTTTGCAGAACATATATTGGCTTGCATTACTATTGTGTTCAAAATATTTCAAAGGGTTGACAGATTGTATTTTCAGAAATGGCCACAATAACTCCCATCACACATGTTCCCAAGACCACATGTGATTATGACTCTCCACATCAAGAGGTAAAGTATAACTCCCCTCGTCCTTTAGTCTAGGATAGCCTGATGATTCACTCATAATTAATGGAATGCAGTGGAAGTGACATTGTGTGAATTCTGAAGCTAGGTCCAAAAGGGTCATGAAACTTCCATATAGTTTCCTTGAGACCCTTACTTTGGGGGATGCCAGCTGGAAAAAATTCAACTACTCTGAGACCACCATTCCAGAAAAGTCATACATATACACTCCAGTCCAGAGCCTCAGATGACCTCCCAGCATCAACTGCCAACCATGAATGAAACATCTTAACCATCCAACCCAATTGAGACTTGAGCTAACAGTGGCCCCACACAACATCTGAACATAATTTTGGGATAATTTGTTATACAGCAATAGTGACTGCATCAGTCCCCTTGTCCTCAAAATAAAATCCAAAATCCTTTCTGAAACCTAGAAGGCCCTGCATGATCTGGGTCCTGGCTAGTCCTTTAGTCTCTTTTGTGCCTTGCTCATTAGGCTTCAACCACACTGACCTTTGCTTATTCCTAATTAAGAACTTTGCTGAGGCTATTGTTCTCCCTGCCTTAAATGCACTCTTTACCTGGCTAGCATCAGCTCAACCCTAACTGTCCTGTCATTTCTTCAAGAAAGCTAAAAAGATACATAGTAAGGAAGGAAGATTTCTTTATTGTGTTGTTGTTAAATGGAAGAAACTTGAACAAAAGTATCCAGTGATGGGACCTAGTTGATTGAAAGTGGAAGAGAAGGAAGAAAGGATAGGTAGCATGTGGGTATCATCTGTATTCCCTACAGACATATTCCACCCAGCTAAGGCTGACCAGTAGTGACTGCACCAACAGGCTCCCACACCTTCTGATTGCCCTTGGGATCAACCAATGGGAAGTCCTGGCAGGGGACTGGTGGGAAGGAATAGAGAGAAGTGGGAATATTTTGTGCTCCAGTCCCTCCCCATGGGGACATTTCTGGCTGGCTGCTTCTCTCACCATGCTATGGTCACAGTTCCTCTCATCACAGCTCCCTCCCTCCTCACACTGGTTCCATTAGGACTTGAGGAGCCACTCCCTTCCCCCACAGCAGTCCCCTCTGTTACTAGCACCAGGTGACCCTCTATTCCTTGGGGTTTCCTAGACCCACCAATGCCTTTGTAAATAGTCTGTTTATTAAACTATCCTCAAATTATCCTAATTTCAGTTTGACATCTGTTTCCCACTAGGGTCCAGTCAGATATGGGGAGGAACATTGATGAATAAGTAGGTGGAAAGGGCAAGGAAATGCGAAGCAGACAACAAACTCAATATCTGATGCTATTCCAGTTAAAATAGAAAACTGAAAAGTCACTAAAACAGTATTACAGTTAAACCAAGAAGTAAAATGAAAGGGCTGAGGGATTGTCATCTGTATAAATGTATGCGTAGAGAGAATGCTTATAGAGAAAAATGGTCTCTGCTATTAAACAATAGAATCAAGATTTTCTTTTTTCCACTTAAAAGTCTGAACTAGCAAAGTTCATGAGAGATTATGGAAAACAAACCAGATGAGTCATTTTATTCCTTTTCAGTTACCCACACATGACAAACTTAGAACATCACTCTTGCCATAAACATCACAGTGGCCTCCATGAACTAGAATACCTTAAGTGGTTTTTAAATTTTTTTTCTCTGAGTTTTTCTGAATTCGAAAATAAAACAACACTTTTTTTAAATAAATGCCTGAATCAGGACAGATTCACTGTGCCTGAGATCCACTGAGCCTGTGTCAACTCTTGAAATAACCCTGGCCCCTGAAGGAGGAATAGCAAAAGTGTAAATGAGAAATTCTAGTCCAAGTTGATTTGCCACCATTTTCAGCATCCCCACTAGGCTATTTTTAAGGCTATTGTTGTTGCTGTTGTGGTGATGATGATGATGCTCTGACTGCTGGAGGGAAATGCTAAGAGCACTTATACCATTTATGGAGCATTCGCCTTTATGTCAGACAATATTTTAAGAGATCATATAAGTTAGGGGCGCCTGGGTGTCTCAGTTGGTTAAGCGTCTGCCTTCGACTCAGGTCATGATCCCGGGGTCCTAGGATCGAGTTCCACATCGGGCTCCCTGCTTAGTGGGGAGCCTGCTTCTCCCACTCTGTCTGCCCCTCCCCGCTGCTTGTGCTCACTCGCTCTCTCACTCTTTGTGAAATAAATAAAATCTTAAAAAAAAAAATCATAGAAGTTAAATCATGTTATCCTCATGACAATCCTATGATGGAAGACATTTTTACTCCTTTTTTCAGATAAGGGAACAAAAGCACAGAGAGGCTTGGTAAGTTGCCAAAGTCACTCACTTACCAATTGTATAACAAAGAAAACCAACAGGGAGGGCTTCGGGATCATCAGTGACAAAGTATAACTAAAATGCTCGAGAGATGAGCTTTTGTTTTTCCTTTCTTTTTCTTCTTTTTAACTGCTAAGGAATAGTCATCAACTTGGGGAAATTTGGATCTATTTGACCTCAAGTTTCTCTGAGAAGTAACAAAGAAACTTATTATTCTTTCCCTGCTGTCTCAGGCAAAGCTGATTCCCAAGGGGGAGAGACTAGGAAGATGGTGGAGTATGAGGACCCTAAACATACCTCATTCCATGGATACAACTAGATAATGCATCAGTGTAAATAACCCAGAAAATGACCCAAAGATTGGCAGAACCAACTCCACCACTAAAGGTAGAGAAGAGGCCACATTGAAGAGGGTAGGAAGGGCAGAGATGCAGTAGGGAGCTAAATAGAACCTTGAGCCATCAGTGGGAGGGAGGGAGCTACGAGCACATAGAAGGAAGAGAAACAGACTATCACACTGGGAAGCTGGCACAGGGGAGTTGAATCCCCATAACATTTGGCTTTCAAAACTAGATGGCCCAAATTTCATGAGTTCATACAACCAGCTGGACTTAAAGACTAGAATTTTAGAAATCAGCAGACTATTCTGAGAACTCCCAGGTGCAATAGGAAGCTAAGTACCTGCCCTTAAAGAGACAGCATGACAAACAGCCTATAGAGATACAGTGTAGAAGCAGCAATTTGAAAAACATATAAGGTATATGGGAAGAAGAGGTTTTTTTTTTTTAAGATTTTATTTATTTATTTGACAGAGAGAGACACAGCGAGAGAGGGAACATAAGCCGGGGGAGTGGGAGAGGGAGAAGCAGGCTTCCCGCAGAGCAGGGAGCCCAATGAGGGGCTCTATCCCAGGACCCTGGTATCAGGACCTGAGCCGAAGGCAGTTGCTTAACGACTGAGCCACCCAGGCACCCCAGAAGAGTTACTTATTAATCTCAGAGCATGTCAGAGGGGCAGGTTTGGCTGAGGGACTTCTCCAGAAACAAAAGAGCTGGCAGGCTCCATTTTCCTTCCCAGCCCCCCAGCATAAACATACGGCCACATGTGGCCACCTGTGGGAACCACCATGACACCCACACTCACTACCTAACATGCTTATACCAAGCCCCATGACACTGGGCTTCAGTGGATCCACCCTTTCCAGTCATGCTTGCCTCAGTTCTGGTACTATGGGTCCCCTCTCCCAAAAGACTGCCGTGAACCTTGCCAATTCCTTGGATGCTTTTTGCAAGGCCTCCATCCCAGCAGTGGTGGCAATGGACTCTGCATAAGACCTATGCACACCTTGTTAAACTTATGCACCCAGTGGACCCAGACTGGCTAGCCCTGCTCAAGGTGGTAGCAGAGGTGGTTCTCATTAAACCGGAGCACACCTTATTAAAACTTCACACCCCACACTAATTTGCATGATCCCAGGAGCAGCAGCATCCTCTCCAATACACTCTTGGTCAGAGTCCATTTAAATTGAGGCCACAAGCCTGGTGTATGCAAGCAGCCCCAACAGGGGCCAGCACCACTCCAAAGTGACTCCACCCTGGGCGAGGGTAAGATAAACACCACACCAGTCAGACTGAGACCCCAGGCAGTGGGCTGGGACCAGACAGTTGGTCTGATTGCAGGCCCCACCAACCATGAAAACTTCACAGGGGACAACACAGGGAAAGTGCACTGCAGCCTGGTGTACTGCATCTCTGGCAAATGCCTCATTGGACTCAAGCCCAAGGCAGATGCAGGCTGGTCCACTAACAACACAGAGACCAAACATTGCCCAAAACAGGCAAAGAGAGTCATTACAGATGACTAAGCTAAAGGAAAGAGTGGCCAAGACACAGCAGCAGGGCACAGGCAACACACAAAGGGACACCCTGAGGCTCCAGGTTCTGGTGAACAGATGGCATTGCACTATAGGGCACTAAAGGAACTCTGCCTCATAAGGCAATTACTTTTAAGAGCAAGAAATGTATCTGACTTTCCAAACACACAGAAACAGACAGAGTTAGACAAAAAGAGGAGATAATGAATATGTGCCAAATGAAATAATAAAATCACAGCAAGAGACCTAAGCAAAATAGATATAAGGAATATGCCTGCTAGAGAATTTTAAATAATGATCATAAAAGTACTCACTGGACTTGAGAAGAGTGGAAGACAACAGTGAGACACTTAACACAGAGATTAAAAAAAAAAGAACCAATCAGAGATGAAGAACACAATAAATGAAATTAAAAATATACTAGATAGAATAAATAGCAGGCTGGAGGAAGCAGAGGAATGAATTAGTGACCTGGGGGACAGAATAATGGAAAGTAATCAAGTTGGGCAGGTGAGAGGGAAAAAAACCTATGAAAAATGAGAATAGACTTAGGGAAATCAGTGACTCCATCAAGCATAATACCTTTTGCATTATAGGGATCCCAGAAGGAGAAGAGAGGGGAAAGGGGGTTGAAAATTTATTTGGAGAAATAATAGCTGAAAACTTACCTACCTGGAGAAGGAAACATACAGATGCAGGAGGCACAGACATTCCCCCCAAAAAATCAACCCAAGGAAGTCCACACCAAGACACACAATAATTAAAATAGCAAAAGCAGTGATAAAAAGAAAATTTTAAAAGCAGCAAAAGAAAACAATTGTATACAAGAGAAACCCCATAAGGCTCTTAGCAGATTTTTCAGCAGAAACTTTGCAGACCAGAAGAGAACGGCATTATATATTCAAAGTGCTGAAAGGAAAAATCTACCGGCAAGGATACTCTACCCAGCAAGGCTATCATTCAGAATAGAAGGAGACAGGAAGAGTTTCCCAGACAAACAAAAGTTAAAGGATTCATGACCACTAGACAAGTCCTACATAAAGACCGTAAACAAGAGTAGGAAAAGTAAGAAGCACAAAAGCAGAAAAAATAAGTATATCTATAAAAATCAGTCAAGGGCATTACAAAATAAAAGGACACCATATACCTAAGTTGTGGTGGGGAGAGGAGTAAGGGATGGATTCAAACTTCAGCAACCATAAACTTAATATAGACTGCTATATGCAGAAGCTGTTATGTACAGAACTAATGGTAACCACAAATCAAAAACCAGTAATAGATATGTAAAAAATAAAGAGAAAAAAATGCATGTATATCCCTAAAGAAAGCCAGAAAATCGTGAGACAAGAGAGCAAGAGAAGAAAGGATCAGAGAAGAACTACAAAAACAACCATAACACAAGTAACAAACTGGCAACAAATGCATACCTACTAATAATTACTTTGAATGTCAATGGGCTAAATGCTCTAATCAAAATCCATAGGGCAATGTAATGAAAATAAAAAGATACATATATATGCTGCCTACAAGAGAATTATTTCAGACCTAAAGACACATGCAGATTGAGAGTGAGGGGATGGAGAAATATTTATCATGCAAAAGGATGTGAAAAAAAAGCCAGGGTAGCAATACCATATCAGACAAAATAGACTTTAAAACAAAGATTGTAACAAGAGACAAAGAAGACACCTAGAAGAAATGAACAAATTCCTAGAAACATATAAGTAACCAAAATTGAAGCAAGAAGAAATAGAAAATTTGAACAGACCAATTAACAGCAATGAAATTGAATTAATAATAAAAAAAAAAACTCCCCAAAAGCAGAAGTCCAGGACCATATGGCTTCACAGGTGAATTCTACTAAACATTTAAACAAGAGTTAATACCTATTCTTCTCAACTTTTCCAAAAAAATAGAAGAGGTAGGAAATCTTCCAAATTTATTCTGAGGCCAGCATTACCCTGATACCAAAATTAGATAAAGACACCACAAAAAAAAAAAAAAAAACTACAGGGCAATATCTCCGACAAACATAGATCCAAAAATTTTCAATACAGTATTAGCAAACGGAGTGCAACAATACATTTAAAAGATCATTCACTAGGATCAAGTGGGATTTATTCCTGAAATGCAAACATGGTTCAATATTTGCAAATCAATCAATGTGATACTTCACATCAATAAAAGAAAAGATAAAAACCATATGATCATTTCAAGGGATGCAGAAAAAACATTTGACAAAGTACAATATCCACTCATGATAAAAAAAAAAAAAAGCCCTCAACAAAGTAGGTTTAGAGGGACCATACCTCATCAAATAAAGGCTTTATATGAAAAGCCCACAGCTAACATCATCCTCAATGAGGAAAAACTAAGAGCTTTTCCCCTAAGGTCGGGCACAAAAGAAGGATGTTCACTCTCACTACTTTTATTCAACAGAGTACTGAAAATCCCAGCCACAGCAATCAGATAACATAAAGAAACAAAAGGCATCCAAATTTGTAACTAAGAAATAAAATTTTCACTACTTGAAGATGACATGATACTATATAGAAATCCCTAAGAAGTCCACCAAAAATCTCCTAGAATTGATATATGAATTCAGTAAAGTCACAGAATACAGATCGATATACAAAAATCCATTGCATTCCTATACACTAACAATAAAGCAGCAGAAAGAGAAATTAAGAAAACCATCCCATTTACACTTGTACCAAAAATGATAAAATACCTAGGAATAAACTTAACTGAGGAGGTGTAAGATCTGTATTCTGAAAACTATAAAACAGTGATGAAATAAATTGAAGATGATGCAAACAAATGGAATGAGTCCATGCTCATGAATTGGGAGAACAAATATGGTTAAAATGTCTATACTACCCAAAGCAATCTACAGATTTAATGCAATCTCTATCAAAATACCGTCAGCATTTTTCACAGAGCTAGAACAAATAATCCTAAAATTTGTATAGAACCACAAAAGACCTCGAATAGCCAAAGCAATCTTGAAAAAGATAAGTAAAACAGGAGCCATCATGATGCCAGATTTCGATATATTACAAAGCTGTAGTGATCAAATCAGTATGGTACTGGTACAAAAACAGACACATAAACCAATAGAACAAAATAAAGAGCCCAGAAATAAACCCCCAATTATATGATCAATTAATCTTCTACAAGGAATGAAAGATTATGCAATGGGAAGAAGACAGTCTTGTCAACAAACGGTATTGGGAAAACTGGACAGCTGCATGCAAAAGAATGAAACCAAACCCCCAGCTTTCACCATACACAAAAATAAACTCAAAATAGATTAAGGACCTAAAATTGAGAACTGAAACTCTAAAAATCCTAGAAGAGAGCATAGGCAGTAATTTCTCTGACATCAGCCATAGCAACATTTTTCTAGATAGGTCTCCTGAGGCAAGGGAAATAAATGCAAAAATACACTATGGTGACTACATCAAAATGGAATGCTTTTACACAGCCAAAGAAACAATCAACAAAACTAAAATACAACCTAAGGAATGGGAGAAGATATTTGCAAATGACATATCCAATAAAGGTTTAGTGTCCAAAATATATAAAGAACATATACAACTCAACACCAAAAAACTCCCAAATAATCCAATTAAAAAATGAGCAGAAGATATGAACAGACATTTCTCCAAAGAAGATAGATGGACAACAGACACATGAAAAGATGCTCAACATCACTCATCATCAGGGAAATGAAAGTCAAAACCACAACAAGGTATCACCTCACACTAGTGAGAATGGCTAAAATCAACAACACAAGAAACAAAAGTGTTGATGAAGATATGGAGAGAAAGGAACCCTCATGCACTGTTGGTGGGAATGCAAACTGGTATAGCCACTGTAGAAGACAGTATGAAGGTTCCTCAAAAATTTAACAGAACTACCCTATAATTCAGTAATCACACTACTGGTGTTTACCCAATGAATACAAAAACACTAATTCAAAAGGATATATGCACCCCTATGTTTATTGCAGTATTATTTACAATAGCCAAATCATGGAAACAGCCCAAGTGGTCCATTGATAGATGAATAGATACCAAAGAGGTCGTATATATATATACAATGGAATATTATTCAACCATAAAAATGAATGATATCTTGCCATTTGCAAGGATATGGATGGAGCTAGAGAATAAATGCTAAGCAAAATAAGACAGTGAGAGAAAGATAAATACCATATAGTTTCACTCATATGTAGAATTTAAGAAATAAATGAACAGGAAAAAAAGAGACAAACCAAAAAACAGACTCAACTACAGAGAACAAACTGGTGATTACCAGAGGGGAGGTGGGTAGGGGGAAGGGTGAAATAGATGAAGGGGATTAAGAGTGCACTTATCTTGATGAGCACTGAGTAATATATGGAAGTGTTGAATCACTATATTGTACACTTGAAACTAATATAACACTGTGTGTTAACTATACTAGAATTGTCATTTTTAAAAAATGAAGTGAAAAAATGGAAATGAAATAAAAAAAATAAAATTGGGGCTTGGTGGTGGCTGCTCAACTCTATACATCTATTAAAAAATTAATTCATACATTTAAAATGGGTAATTATAAATTATACTTCAATAAAGCTTTTAAACATTAAGTGTGAAATAAAATTTAAAAAAACAAGATACTCATGAAATGGAGTGGTAAAACTAACCATAAATAACAATTAAAGCATATGCTGTACATAGATGTCCACTGAAGTGCTTGTATCATTTTCATAAATAGCCTTAAGAACACCATGCTGGTAAGCTTGATGCTTAGGTGAACCAAATTATTTAGATTTTTTTCTTTCAGTTTATAGTACAAGGTTCCCAGTTTTGCTACATGACTCTTGTCCAGTGTGCTTTTTCCATCATTTTTTTTTATTGTAAGTGTTTTATACACTACCACACTAGTGTGTTTTCTCTAACCTCATTTTTTTGTTTAATTTTCCATTTTGAAAGTAACACATGCTAATTACATAATAGATGAGAGTAAAACAAACCTCCCATTGGCCCACCATCTAGTAACAACCAGTATAACTTCCCATATTTCTAGTCTTTTTGCTCTGCATGTTTTTTTTATAGTATATAGAAGCTCATGCCTAATCATTTTTAATAATGTCTATTTTTCAGTATATTAATGTATGCAATTATAGATCTGAAAAATATAGATTAGAATTTCTCCTCAAATTTCATTAACTGAAGGGCAATTTGCTGGATCTTCTGGGTTGTAGGTACAGAAGGTTTTGTTGAGGCTAGAAATTAAATCTCTGCTTCAACATGACCTTGCAAAATACAATGATATGTTTGCACAACAATGAGCTTTGAGTTATTCTGTGGCCTTTCTTGATACAGTAGAACTACCATGGTGCCCTTGAAGGGATTTTCCACTTCTTTGTGTTACTCTCTTTGTTCAGATAGCAAACTGAGATGACAGTATTAAAAGTGTTCTCCTTTATACCATCATAGTAACCAAGGAGGAATTTATCAGAATGGGGGTGGAGGTAGGGGGGATTGTGGCATGAAAACAAAATATAGACATCAGAACTGTTTTTTTATTTAAAACAAATCTAAGATAGTTCTGGGGAGTGAGGAGGAGGATGAGCCTTACCCAAATCAATTTATATTTCATCTTATTCTAATTAGAGGGCTGTCAGTACTCTCTGAAATTCTGATTTGTCAGGGTGGCCCCCTCTTGCCTAGTTTGGAAGTAAATATTGAGGGAAGAGATTGTGCAAGTAAATATAGAGTTGGCACTTTTACTTATGTATCTGTGTTACAGAGTTGCTTAATGACAGGAAGAGATATAATTTAAAGGGACAAATTGGCAATTAGTTAGCCTCTTGAAATAATTACCATGTATGGGGAAAGGACTCCAAAGTCAGTCCCCCTGCCAATGCCACATGGCTTATAACCTTGCACACCCGTTACCATTTCCAATATGACCAACCTCTTCTCTGGCATCAGCTCATTCTTTTTACCTTACATAGTCATTAACTGTTGAATCACAGACCTGTACCTCTGAAACAAATAATACATTATATGTTAAAAAAAAAAAAAGAAGAAGAAGAAGAAGAAGAAGATAGTAGGAAGGGAAAAATGAAGGGGGGGAAATCGGAGGGGGAGACAAACCATGAGAGACTATGGACTCTGAGAAACAAACTGAGGGTTCTAGAGGGGAGGGGGTGGGAGGATGGGTTAGCCTGGTGATGGGTATTAAAGAGGGCACGTTCTGCATGGAGCACTGGGTATTACACGCCAACAATGAATCATGGAACACTACATCAAAAACTAATGATGTAATGTATGGTGATTAACATAACATAATAATAAAAAAAAAAAAAGTAAAGGCTGAAAGCCATTCACCCCCTCCAGGGCAGAGCAGGGGAAAGAAACTCAGACATCATCAGAACCTACTCTCCAGGGCTGATTGTGTCCTCAGGGAAAGACATCACTTCTAATCAGTTCTGAAAGCAGTGGCTATTTCCCTTTTACAGGGAAAATAAAATCATCCCTCTATGGAGTTCTAATAAATCTACTTAAGGTTTTGGGGTGGGGGGGAGGGTATTAAAGAAACTGTCTTAAAGGGAAAGACAGACAGGTGAAGCCTTCCCAAGTAGATGGCTTATTGGAGGGCAACATTGCTCCTTTGAAAGGTGACACTGTGATGTTTCACTCATGACGATGAAGTAGCAATGGCCTGTCCATCAGAAATCCTGGGATGGAGTGCAGCTCTGCACTTCCTAGCTGTGTGAACCTGGGTAGCTTACTTGAGCTTTCTGGGCCTCGAATTTCTCATTTATCAATAAGATATGTTAATACCACCCCTTAGTATAGTTAATGGTTCTAATGAGAATGTATTTGAAATATCTATGCATTATCATTATGGTTAGGAAAGGATATTGAACACAGACATGGGTTATTACCTTGTGAAATTTAAAACTGAGTAAGGAAAATATACAAAACAAGTAGGAAAATGGACAGACTGCTGAGAAGGGGGAAAGGGAGATGAACTTGCATTTGGTGATCAGGGAGGAAGGGAGCATATAGTCTGAAACTTGAAGAATGAGAAAGTGCCAGTCATGAGTAAGAATGGGGGGGGAACATGCAGATGTCCTGTAGTAGATAAAATAGTTCCATGATTTGAAGAAAATGAAGATTTGTGACTCTGTAACATACTAAATGAGTGGGAGAGTAGCATAAAATGGGAATGGAGAGAGATTCTGGAAGTTTCTTTTCTATCTTTCACTTATATTCTGGGATAGAAAGATTTGGATGTGACAGCTTCCCAGAGCTGGAGAACAACAACATGACAGCTCATACTAAACAATAACAGACTTAAATTCTAAAGTTTGACCCAACCACCCTCAATATAATTCCAAGTTCTTATGTGCATTAAGCCCACAACATTTCAAACTTCTCCCACTGGCAAAATATAGGAAGACAAGAAATTAAGAATGTTTTATGATGACTATTGGAGATCATAGTTTGCTACCCAGGTCACCTCTCCAGTGTGGAAGGGTGGATCACTGAGATTACTTGGAAAGAGAGTTTAAACTCATATATCTCAAATCAAGAGCAGCAGAGTTAGGCCCCATCTACCACTTTTCCATCCTAGCCATTTTCTGCTACACGTTAACCAATCTGAGCAGTTGATCCAGTCAGTTGGAAATGTTAATGCATTGCTTACAGGCACCCCATCAGGAAACTGTTTAAAAAAATAATAATGGCTTCCCAATTTGTATAGGAGATACATTTGTCTAAGGCATAGACCCAGAATTTCTCCTTTACTCTATATAGGCCTATCCTAAATAGTCACAACGAAATCTCTGGCATAAAAACCAGGAATATTGTGATAATGCCCAAAACTATTCTCTGGTGCTGACCTCTCTCCCACATACCAAAACTCTGCTAACCATGTCCTCCTGGGTAACTTCACATTAGTTTATCCTACTGACAAATTCAACATATACAAAGCAGAACTGATCACCTTTCTCCAAACCAGCGCCTCCCCAGTAAAGGCCCCACCACCCACCAAACTGCTCAACCAAGAAAACTGGGACTCATCTTTACTTCTACCTTTCCCACATTCAGTCAATCACTGGTCCCTATAGCTTCTACCATCTTAATACTTCTCCAGTCTTCCCTCCTCCTACCCATCCTGTTAGGTTAGGCCTTCATCATTTTTTTTTTTTTTTGCCTGGGTCTCCCAGCCTCCCTCCAGCCCACCTAAATTTGCCCTCCAGAGAAATATCACAATGTATTTATCAAAAGCAAACACAGTCATGTCAGATTTCTGCTTAAAATTATTCAATGTTATCCCTAACTCCCTAGCTTTCAAAACAGTGGTCATAGGCCATTGCTCAGGACACAAGGCCCTTCATGATCTCTTTCCTACCTCTCTGGCTGTACTTTACCCACCCCCCTACATGCACTTTTCACTCCAGCCTAAGTAAGCCATTTGAACTTCCCTATACATGCACCTTGCATATTTATTTTTCTAGTTCTTAACTTTTTTATTTACCCGCCTAAGTTATATTTAATACATTGCTGAAATAAACAAAAAGTAATTGAAACAAAATTACTTTTAGTATTTGGGGGTGTTGAAATCATGGAAGCCACCTTCCACTTAAAAAAGTTTTCTCAATCACTCTATTCCTTTAGGTTAAAAAAACAACTTGAGGTTTCTTTGGGTGTTCAGAACTCAGTTAAAGCTCTCTTATCTCCCTCTATTTGGTTCAGCTGTGCTTCCTCTCTGACCCAAAAGCACCCTGTTCCTATTTGTACCTAACACTCAACCACACTGGTTTTCTTCTTTGTCTCATTAAATGGACTATGAGAGCATCTCTCATTTGTTTCCTCAATATCTAAAACCATGCACAGTGTAAACACATATGCAGAATATTTAGCCAGTAGAATATTAACTACAAGCCACAACAGAACTGATGAGGAAACTCTGAAATATATGGAGAAAAATGACTTTTGGTTTTATCTGAGCATATTCCATATACAAATACATTGTATGGGAAGAGTTTTGTTCATAGTATTCCATAAAGTGAGACTATAGGTAAAGACATATTTAAAACATAAGTCTCCTTTTCTACTCTTGTAGTCATTTTCCAAAGAATAAAATCCCCTCCACCCTTGCCACAGAGAACTATCCTCTCCTGACACTGATAAATACAGAGAAAATCATTGCAGAGAAACAACTCACATGATCTGCAGAATGTAGGTCCACAATCTCTTAACTGAAATTCTAAAGACAGAATTCAGAAAGTTCTAGAAACAAATTTTTTTAGAAACTCATTTGGCAACAAAACCTGGCCTGACCTGAACCCAATTGGTTGGGTTCATGAATGCAACATGAATGGAAGGGCTATTTTAAAGTCATTATTTATCACACCCTTGGGATTAAAATTTAATACTTTATTTCCCAATAATCTTTCTCCAGTTTCACTCTAAAATCTAGTTAGTAATGGGGCATCTGGGAGCTCAGTCAGTTAAGCATCTGACTCTTGATTTCAGCTCAGGTCATGATCTCAGGGTCATGAGATTGGCCAGCATTGGGGCTCCACACTCAGCAGGCAGTCTACTTGGGATTCTCTCTGTCCTGCTCCCTCTGCCCCTCCTCCCCACGTGCTCACTCTCTCTCGCCCTCTCAAATAAATAAATCTTTAAAAATAAATAAATAAATAATCTGGTTAGTAGTAAAAAATAAATAAATAAATAAAGTGCTACTATGTCATTTGTCTTCAAAATTCTAGTCAATGCCTCACAATATTTTAAGGCTTTTTAATTTTCTGTTGTTCTATTCCATACTTACCCCTGGTCAGAATTCTTTGTGTCTGCCTCCAAGCTAATCTAAGGAAAGACCCTTCTTTATCTAAGTTGTATTTAATACACTGCTGAAATAAATAACAAAGTATAGAAATGAAATTGCTTCTAGTATTTTGGAGTGCTGAAATCATGGCAGCCAACTTCCACTTGAAAAGTTTTTGCAGTCACTCTACTCTTTTAGGATAAAAGAACATCTTCAGATGAGTGAGAATTTCTCACTCCCAATTACTTATTTTCCTGGTCTAAACTAATTCTCTACCTAGGGCAACTTTATATCAGGAAAAGTTCCAAATACCTTTAAAAATTAAAAAAAAATTAAAAATTAGAATTAAACTTAAAAAACAAAGAAAACCATGAAGTATTAGAGGGAAAACAGAATTTTTTTACACCTTCAGAATAACAGAGACCTTTATAACTATTATACCTTATAAAACTTAGAAACAATTTTTAAACAACTGATATATTTGGCTACTTTTATGTTAAATTTTCTGCAAAGCAAAAACACCATAAGCAAACTCAAAAAACAAAAACTTCTGGAAATTTATGTATTAATTTAATTAATATATAATGAATTCCTACAACCAATAAAAATTAATATAAAAGGCAAAAGAAATGAATAAATAGTTCACAGAAAAGGAACTACAAATGGCTCTTAAATATAGGAAATACCTTCAATCACATTCATAATAAGAAAAATGCAAATTAAAATATACTGTGTTTTTTTAATTTATGCAATTGGCAACATTTTGAAAATTTGGACACAACTTTTTTGGCAAAGCAGTGTAAAAAAGATGAACTCCTGTATATTGCTGGCAAGAATGCAAATTGGAACAACTCATATAGAGGCAATTTGGCAATATGTATTAAAATTACAAATGCACATATTTAATGTAGCAATTCCACTTTTAGGAATTTATCATGCAGATATATTAGCAGATTGTAAAAATGACATGGGTACATGGTTGGTTATTCATTGCAGCACTGTTTGCAGTGGAAAAGATCAGAAATTACCTAAATTTCCAGCAATATAAAGTTAGCTATTATCATATGTTCATTCAGCGGAATACCGCACAGTAACTTAAAAAAAAAAAAAAAAAGGAGGAGGAGGAAACTCTCTGTGTACTGATATGGAAAGACAGCCAAGACATTTTTTTAAATGAAAGAGGAAGAAAAACACTGGACACAATTAATTTGATATATGTAGCTTTTTAACTGTTTCAGCTACTATTTTCTAAAATGTATCTCCCATAAAATCTAATTTTGAATACCAATCTCTTCTTGAGCTAAACTTAGAGAAAGAGGGATTTAAGGCAATAGGATAAATGTAAGAGAAATAATATATTTTCCAAATGATTGCTCAAAGCAAGTCTCCCTCATATTGAAATTTTTTTAATTCACTCCTTTACATTCTGGATCAAATTGGCTCCCTTTATTATTATGTTTCATTAAGTCCCCAGATCTGCTGAAGAGGTTTTTCACACACTCAGTTTTAAGACAAGCAATTATATAGTGACATTATTTCGAGCACCAACAATACTCTGAATTTGTGAGTACTCCTGACCTGACGGTAATTCATTTGCAGAGGTAATTAATTCTATCCATTTCAACCCACAGGATTAGAGGCATTTTGTGCTAAGAGGTTCTCCACCTTTTTGGCAGCTCTCTTACCATTTGCTGACTGATCTTCTTCCTTTACCTATTTTTCAACTGTTGCTCTTCCCAAGAATATTTTCGCTTTTTATAATGTCTCAGGGGATCTCATTTTCTTCAAGAGCTTCACCCTCTATTATAATGAGACTGACTTCTATTGACTCTGTGTCCTATGACCCCTCCAGCACATATCCAAAACTGAGCTCTTTTTCTTCACCCAAACATCTTTTCTTCTCCTGAATCATAGAGTCTCCTTTCTTCTTTACTCCGAGTATCCAATCAGTTACTAAATCCTATTTTTCTACTTCTTAAATAGATCTAAGTCAGTAGTCCATCCCCACCACCAGAACCTACCTGGTTCTGACCCACTTCACATCTCACATCAACAACTGCAATAGCTTACTAATTTGTCTCATTCACCTAGCTAACCTGTCCTTAAATCCATCCATGGCATAGCTAATATAATTTCATCTTTAAAGCAAAATCTTGGTCATAACACTTCCTTTCTCCATCCTTTAATGGCTCCTTGTCAGCTATAGGATAACATTGCCCAACGTACCAAACCTCACCCAGCATACCAGACCTCCAGAAACTGGCTTTTCTCTCTTAATCCATACCCCTCACCACTCCCCCAAACCTACCCTGCATGTTTTAGCCATACCCTTCCATCCATTTCTGAGACATGCCATGCTGTTCACTTAATTCTCTTCACCCTAAAAGCCCCCTCTGCCCTTCCCTCATTTCTTGTCACTCAGTGAGCTCCTAGCCATTTTTCACA
This sequence comes from Leptonychotes weddellii, assembly GCF_054177405.1. Lineage (NCBI taxonomy): Eukaryota > Metazoa > Chordata > Mammalia > Carnivora > Phocidae > Leptonychotes > Leptonychotes weddellii. The sequence continues at coordinate 123,277,615 of NC_138371.1, read as the reverse complement.
ACCAATTCAAATGTAACCACCAGTTAAGCACAGCAGACATCCCCAGAACTGTCCACTGTACTCCACCTCCATCAGAGTGCATATAGTACTGTGGAGTGTCTACTTGTTTAATGCAAATCTGTCCCCATTAACCTGCTGGTATGATAGCATCTGAAGAAGCAGGGTCCTTATCTCTTCATCCCCACATTTAGCACAACACCTCATACCTGGGTGCTCAATTATTATGGTTGAAATGAATAACAATATCGAATATGTGTTTGGTTTTTAAAGCTCCAATGGCATAGTGAGTTAAAGGAGAAATGTTTAAAAGATTAGAGGCAGAGTGTTTTAGGGGGGCGGAGCAAGATGGCGGAGGAGTAGGAGACCTGGATTTCGTCTCCTCTCAGGAATTCAGCTGGATAGGGATCAAACCATTCTGAACACCTACAGACTCAACAGGAGATCGAAGAAAGGAATAGCAACAACTCTCTGAACAGAAAAGCGACCACTTTCTGGAAGGTAGGACGTGCGGAGAAGTGAATCCGAGGC